>NC_092858.1:10937468-11018855 GCF_032062135.1 Pyxicephalus adspersus
TTTCTTTCTTTCTTTCTTTCTTTCTTTCTTTCTTTCCTTCCTTCCTTCTTTCCTTCCTTCCTTCCGAGGTAACTCTCTGAAAGATGAGTGAGAAGAAATTTTACACACAGCTATCCATCCCCTGGCTCCTCCACAACCTCCCTGAATATTCTACTCCGACTTCATTTATGTCAAAGCATCATGAGGCTACAGCGGAGCCATCAAATATGGACTTTCCCCCACTGTCTTTATTTGCTCTCATAACCGTACTCTTAGAAGCATGCCCCTTGAACCAGCGGTCACCAGCCAGTGGTATGCAGGTCACTGGTGGTCTGCTGCTCTGGCCAAGGCCGCAGACCATGTCCCCCTTACGGATCGCAGGCCCAGGGTGGTGGGGGGATTGTGTCTCAGGACACAACCTGCACACTTTCTAATCGAAGGCTCAGACCTGCGACGGGAGAGCGGACAGGTTTTGGCATCATGACGTCACTCTGGGGGAAGTTTCTACCGCTTTGAGTGACTCACGGCTTCCCACGCATGCTTGGTCCCGAGTCTGTGCATTTAGTGGTTCATAGGTCCTAAAACATTGGCGACCACTGCTTTAGACTGTGGTTGTGTTTCATGACCTTTTTTTTACATGGGGAACCCTTGAAATTACTTTCAGGTCTTAAAGAATCCTTGCTATAATTACTAAATCCACAGCTTACAGTATATTGGTGTGATGGTCAGCAGAAAGAATACCTCCGGCATTGCTGACCAAAAGGAAGAATGTCTCCCTTACAGATAGTTAAAAAGATCATTGGTGTCAGTGGTAACTAACCTGAGAGGCACAAATGGCCCATGGAACCTCTGAAAGAACCCTGGATGAGAAAGATTAGACTATGCGGTCTATTTGTAAAACATTTTCTCCCTGGATTTACACAGCTTTTTCCCACATTCTTCACATTTGTCATATTAGATTTAATTTTGAAAATGTATGTACAGCGGAAGAAAATATGGGTTACTCCAAAACCCAGTGACAATAGGTATTCATTGACATTATTTCAAAGCACTACATATTGAAGACAAAATATCTAACTTTATTCCTTATATTTATTCCATCTGGATTATAATCATTTTTTATTATAAAAAATATACATAAAACAATATCAACAAATATACATACTAAAGGTTCAATGGCAACATGTTTTGCAACGAGCAGGACTGGACTTTTTTTGCACAGTCAATGCCATTTCATTGTTCTTCAAGCAAAATTTATTAGTGTATCTCTAGCCAATTTTTTTTTTTTGGAATAGGCTTGGAAAGGGTTAGGACGCCTATAAATTTTTATTTAAAAAATGTATTTAAAACATCTCCATAGTGCCCCAGTTGGGAGGATTCAAACTGTGATCCATATTACCTGTCATTAAGTTATGAGAAATACAAACATTTACTATTGTCATGGGAAAAGGAGGTAAGGGCAAATCATCCGATGTGAACACTTATTCCGGCGACATCTGTCTAAGTGGATGTTTCCCCTCATTTCTTGAGATCTATACTGACGTATTGTTGTGTACGCAAGGCAAGAAAAATCCAACAACAAAACTAAGACAGAATATAAACCTGATAAGATTCCTATATAGAACCTGTCAACAATTTAAAAATTTGCAAGCAAAGAAAACATTATTATTATTATTATTATTAATAAACAGGATTTATATAGTGCCAACATATTACGCAGCGCTGTACATTAAATAGGGATTGCAAATGACAGACTTGACAGACTAATACAGACAGTGATACAGGAGGAGAGGACCCTGCCCCGAAGAGCTTACAATCTAGTAGGTGGGGGAATTTCACACACAAAAGGATGGGAGATATGTAGTGTGGGAAGTGGTGATGGTTTCAAATGACAGAAGAAGCCGGGTAGGCAAGTTTGAAGAAATGTTTGAAACATAAAAATGTTAAATGCTGACTTGCAGAATTTTTCTTTTCCATAGCAGCATGGTAAACAAAGAAAACATAAAAATGTTGAAATGTTGAATATTGAATGCTGACTTGCAGAATTTTTCTCCTCCACAGCAGCATGGTTGGTTCAGTGGTTAAGACTCCTGCCTACTCTTGCTGGCTAGGTCCCAGGTTCAAATCTCAGCCAGGACACTACCTGCAAGGAGTTTGCATGGGCTTACTCCTGCTACTCAGGTATCCTCCCACATTCTCAAAACTTGCAGTCAAGTTAATTATCTTGCTCCACAATTGGCCTTAGACTGTGGAATGATATATGACTATAGTAGGACCATTAGTATGTGAGCCCCTCTAAGGGACTGTTAATCACTGACTATGGACTTTGTAAAGTGCTGCCTAAAAATGCTGGCACTATATAAATACACATTATTAACAATGATTTTTTTTATTCACTTTTGTGCCTTTGCAAATGCTAAGATATTTGACTTCTCTAGAATGTGTCAATTCCCTAGCACAGCCCCCTCCATCCATACTACAACAGCTTTCTTCCCCTTTTGGGAATGTCCTGTTTGGGCTGACCCAGGTCCCCTGCCTTTGCCCTTATCTCCGGCTACATAAACTTTTATATATAGTAGCTACTGGATAAAGAGTAAAGGGTAATACCATAAAGTGTTCTACATGTCCATAGTCACCTAAAGAGGAAATTCCACTTAAATTGAAAGCTTACACTCTCTGGGCACTTTTAAATAGAATCAACCATTGGTCAAGGAACCCCTAGCATCCTATGGAGGAACCCAAAGGCTCAATGGCTGATCGAATGTGTCTTTAAACCCTATAGACCACATTCTGTCTGAACCACCCCAAATCACCTAGTAGGTGAAAAATCGACCCAAGAAGAATGCAAATGGAATTATACAAACCTTACCCGACTTCAGTATTGCTGGGCGTGACTTCACTATTCATACTGGCCAAATCCAGTAAGAAGACATTCCAGACCATTGCAAAAGTATGTTCTTGAGAAATTTAATCTGCTCTCCACTCTTTCATATTTACAATGGAAAACCAAACATTTGCTGCTCCCAGATACACAGCAACCTGCCACTAGCCACTCAATGCAGGTCACTGGTTTTGCACATTTTGTCCCTTTTTGCATTTGCAGTGGTGGTGCAGTTCTTCCTCCAGAGGGGAAAAGGCAACCTCATGGCCAGTAGAGACTTGTCGCTTCCAGGAACCCCACCGCAACTGCTTTTAAATACATGCACAATGGTTCCCAAATGGTCACATTCATGTTGAGAGCGTGTTAGAGCTTTTAGACAACAGCCAGTCCCATATATCATCCTCATGAAGAACAAAAGATCAGAGAAGGGTAAATATAATTCTACAATATTTTCTTTTCAGGTACATTTTTTATCTACCATGATTTAGGAACGGGAGGGACTTAGACCTTTTATTAACCCCAAAGATGCTGAGCCTTATCCCTGTCCCCTTGAAACAGTATATAACCTACAGATCTTTGGACTCATAGAAACAACTAGTACAATGATCACAGTTCTTTGAACTGCCAGCACATATTACAGCATTGGGTGAAATACGAGCCGCACAGTATATTGTATTTGTGTGCATTAGACATTTTCTGCTTTAAATTTACCTCTATGTTTGTATAAGACAGGACGGAAGCAAATTCTGCAAATATTGACTCTTTGTCTGGCTCAAAACCTTTTTTTTATGAAATGGAGAGACAGAAAGAAGGTCAATGGCACACAGCAACAAGCAAGTGTCATGCTTTCTGATTGTTGGGTGAGAACCTACAAACTGATCACAAACCTTACCGTCTAATTGTACAATCTTCTTTGGATCTGCAAAATATCCGATGTGAGACCCAGCTGATCTAATACATATTAAATAAATTTATTTGTGGTACGTACTCACCTATATATGTTACGGGTTATACAATCTACCTTGGAATGTAATATAACAATCCACCTAATCTATATCCAATCAGGCTTATACCGCATAGTTGTCGGTGGATCTAAGGGGAATTTTACAGATGGATTGCAACATGTGTTTATGGAAAGTTTATGGAAGCTATATGAGACTAACATTGGCTATTTGAAATCAAATTATTCAGGCATGGTTAGCTGTTGTCACCATCAGGAATTCCACTTTGAGATATGTCATGTAGCCATCACTGGAGTGCATGTAGACAGGAAATCGCTGCAAATGGGTTGCATAAAATACAATTCAATTAGGAGATTTCAGTCTAAATGTGGCAAAAAGCAGATGGACAGGTTTTTGTTTAATACATAATAGATTATGCAAAGTCCATTCAGCTCATTTGTCAGGTCTATGTCCTGAAAAGGTACAATGAACCACACATAGGTTCATTATGCAGTCTTTGCACAGCTCTGTGCTGGGACAAAGTACTTCCCATGAAGATGAAGACACGGTGAAAATAGAAGCACCATCTTTGGAGAGAAGGATGGACATTAATGTGCTGAAGAGGTTCCTTTTAGCAGGTAAGTCGGCCATTATCCGTGATTATGCTTCCCATATTTCAGAACTCCCTCTCTAAAAAACCTCTCAGTATCCCATGATGAGACTTTGAAATCCATTTGAGGTCTTAGAAAACCCCAACTAAAACTTTTTGGAGGTCAATGGGAAAAAGCATCCTAAATTGGTGGACATAAAGAATGCCCTACAGTGACCAAAATAATACCACCTTTTTTAGATAACTAAAAATATCATTAGAGTCATGCAATTGGCTTTACTAAGTAGTGTTGGCCCCAGAATTATGCAGGCATAATCAAATAGGAGGACAATCAGCCACAGTTCAAGGAACCTCCAACAACCTCTGGAAGAACCCTGAATGAGAATGGCTGTTCTAGAGGTTAAGTTTGGTGTTGCCTCAAAGTAGATGTTTATATTTTCTCTTCTTACCTGAAAAGGTTATTGGAATCTTGTAAGGTGGGTCCTCTGGAAAATGGGGCAGTTCTCTTGGGCTATTATTGACAACATTTAATTTGGGCAATTCACCATGTCAGACATTCAATACAATGCAGAACATCCAACATTGTAGATCATCCGTCAAACCCTTTCATCTTGACACGGATCCGATGCAATCCATACGTGTATAGTATACTTACTGTGAGTATTGATAAACTTTATGCTCATCACAATTCTAGTGTGTGTTACCATCGGCATTGACCTAATATGTGGAATGTAACAACTGTTAGTACATGAACTGTGAACTGTTAGGACATAGCGCTGTCTGTGTCATACAGAGTATGTTTAAATAGTATCTTTATTATATTTATATATCCTTGCTAATCATTCTGTTAGGTACTAATGTGATAAAAGTTGTGTTTCTGTGTATAGTTTTGTAAAATTTATATACATGGAGCATCCATATTCACTGATTAATATATGCAGATTGAATATTAGTACTCAACAGGGTCTGTCTCATTGGAATATTTTGATTTTGTGCAATGTTCAGTGAAGTGAGGACCTGGCTGTTAGAGACCATGAGATCCAAAGTGCAATGATCTACTGTAACTAAGTGTATTGTTTTAATTCAGAAAAATGTGTTATTGGAATTTATGTCCAATTTGGTGAATCATTGGATGTTCACTAATGTGTGCTATGTTCACTAATTGATTAAAGATCTGTCAATGGAACAATGTAGGAGGAAGCAAAGATAGAGCAGGGCATAGCTGTGCACCAGGGAAAGCTGCAGCTAATATGGGGCACTGGGCAAATATAAAATGGAGAACCCAAATGCATAGCACTCCAGCTTCCTATGTACCTGCTGATACAACATCTGGGGCCCTGAAGAAGATAAACGTGTTGGGTGCTTGGGCAATTTTCACTACACCCATAAAACCAGCCCTGTCTTGCCCTGTACCACATCTTTAGTACCAGTTTATCAGTTTAAATATTATTTTGGAGACAAGACATTTTGTTTGTCCAAGCAATATTAATCCAGATGAATCTTAGTATATAGGCTGAGACCACCATCTAATACAGCTTTTCATAAACTTTTTAACCAATGAAACGCTTGAAATAATTTTTCATCAAGGTCCTGCTAAAACCAAATTATTTGGGATCAGTTGGAAAATGTTAGTTGTCATTGGGAAAGATGGCCCTAATTACAATGGTGGACAGACTGCTACAGACAGGTAAAACAATCATTGTGTTCTGCTGGTGGCTCTGCCAAGTGGTACTGACCCTGGAACCAATAAATAGGAGGTCAATCAACCATAGGTCAAGGAACTCTTAGCAATCTCTGGTGCACTGGATTCATCACAAATTATGGCGGTCTCTCTTGTTCCCTGAACTATATGCATTGGTTTAAAACAACAACATACTATGGTCAAATAGGTGCTTTAAAGGCAAGTTTTTGAAAACCTCAAGGGACAAACACTACAGAATGAATGCTATGGTGGTTGATTAATCTGGGATACCGCTGTGTTTGCTGTTGTGGTTTTAGCCCTGCTTTATACCTGCTTCCATACCAAGTGACAAAGTGTATATGTAGTTGAATTGCCTTTTGTGCTGATACATCTCTTTGCTTGTACTAATTCCATGCCTGAGGAAGCGGACCTAGTCTGCGAAACGCGTCGGATGATCCCTACATATGTAATGTGTACAATGTATTCAGCCAATGTATGTTACGATGTTATCTAACTTCCCCTGAATTGTTATATGGGGAGAGGCATGTATAAACTCTTTTAAAAATGTTGTAAATAAAATTTATTAATTTTATAGTATTCAACTGCCGTGAAAGTCCCATATTTTGATATTTCTAAATACCATATTTGAATCTCTGGTGGAACCCAAGGGTTCCACTCAACTCTGGTTGAGAATTTCTGATGTCCTGGTACCCTAGAGACAGCTTTCTGTCTGAACCAGTACATCCTGCTCCAAAAAAATCCCATGTTTCATGGATGTATAAACTAATAAACTACTCACAGTCAACTTCAAACTGATATTTCATCTTTTTTCTTGTTGTTGGAGAGTAATGCCATCTGACCATTTATCAGTTGGTGAGACATCTGCTCTGATCTCCACCTACGCAAAACAGACGGAAATAGAACGAGCTAGAACACAGGTAAGTGGGGACACCAAAAACTCCTGGGTGACCAGGAATGGATGGTGGGGATTATGGTTGGGACATCCTATTTGATAAGCTTCAAGGTCATATATCCAGCAGGAATGATTTATAACTAAAATATCACTTTTTAAGTGAATTTGCTCTTTTACCTTAATCAGACTTCCAAAAACTTAATGAAAACACAACATTATCATGTGTTGTTACTGACAGTACATTGAAATGGTTACTTACAATGAGGATGTCATCCCTGATCTTTCTCTAGTGCTAAGCACTCTGCCAATGTTGTTCTTTCTAGACGTAGATGAGAGAATTTATATCGTTGATTATTACAGTGCTGACAAGTTGTTAGATGCTTTACAGACACAAAGAAATTGGAAATATTACAGAAAATGCAAAGAAGTGCAGGAGAGGAGTGTGGAGAGTCTAACGATGGGCCGTATATGAAGGGGAGAAGGGCAGAGGGTATTATGGAGGGCAGTAGGGACAGGAAAGAAGTGTAGATGGTGGGACGATGGGCAGTATTTGAAGGAAAGAAGGGCAGAGGGTATGATAGAGGGCAGTATGCACAGGAAAGAGTTGTAGATGGTGGGACGATGGGCCATATGTTTAAGATACTAGCGTGGAGGCTAAGACAACAGGCAGAATGAGCAGAAGAAGAATATAACAGGCAGAATGAGCAGCAGAGAAGTATGGAAAGTTTGATGGAGGGCAGTATTTTTAAGTAAGGAGTGTTTTAATGACATGGAGTATGGGCAGGAGTGAATGGTAGTATGAAGAGTATAATATGCAGTATGTGAAGGAGAGGACAGTAAGGGGTATGATATAACTACACCCCTGGACATAAGGCAGGAAAGCAGTGTGGAGGATTTGATGGTGGGCAATATATGTAGGAGAGGAGAGCAAAGGCTATGACATAAAGCTGTGCAGAAGAAGAGTGCAGAGAGAATGAATGTGGACAGTTTGTGCAGGAGAGAAGTGTGAGAATTATGACATAAAGCAGAATATGCAGGAAAAGAGTGTGAAGGGTATAATGGTGGACAATATGTGTAGGAAAGAGAAAAAAAGGCTATGACATAAAACATGCTTTCGAGAAGAGGAGTGCAGAGAGAACAAAGGTGGACAGTATATATGCAGGAAATGAGTGTAAATGTATGACAAAAGACAGGTAATGGAGGAAAGTGTGTATGGAGGGTATGATGGTGGGCAATATATGTACCAGAGGAGAACAAAGGCTATACCAAAAGTCGTACAGAAAGTAAAGTGCAGAGAGAATGAAGGTGGACAGTGTGTGCAAGAGAAGCATGTGGAGGGTATGAAGCTAGGCAGTATAAGCAGGGGTTAGTGGGGCGTGCATGTTTGGGAACACCGTTCCCCCACTTTTTTCGGGAATGGGCTTGCATGCCCACTCTTATATTGCAAAGTATTCTTTGGTGGTCCGCGGCTCTGGCTGGTCTGCCCCCCCCCCCCGGGGGGTCAAGAGAAGCACCCTACTGGGGGCGCATCAGCCAGAACCGCGGACCATGTCTCCCATATGGAATTGCAGGCTCAGGGCGGTGGGTGGATTGTCTCTCTGAACACAACCCGCTCTCTCCCCTATCACAGGCTCCAACCTCTGGTAGTTGGTTCTGGTATCATTCTGGTATCATGACGTCACTCTGGGGTAAGTTTCTTCCCCTTTGAGTGACACATAGGCAGGGGTGTAGTGGGGCACATGGATAGTACCGTGCCCCCTCTTCTTTTTTTTATGACTACACCCCTGGACATAAGGCAGGAAAGCAGTGTGGAGGATTTGATGGTGGGCAATATATGTAGGAGAGGAGAGCAAAGGCTATGACATAAAGCTGTGCAGAAGAAGAGTGCAGAGAGAATGAATGTGGACAGTTTGTGCAGGAGAGAAGTGTGAGAATTATGACATAAAGCAGAATATGCAGGAAAAGAGTGTGAAGGGTATGATGGTGGACAATATGTGTAGGAAAGAGAAAAAAAGGCTATGACATAAAACATGCTTTCGAGAAGAGGAGTGCAGAGAGAACAAAGGTGGACAGTATATATGAAGGAAATGAGTGTAAATGTATGACAAAAGACAGGTAATGGAGGATGTGTGTATGGAGGGTATGATAGTGGGCAATATATGTACCAGAGGAGAACAAAGGCTATAACAAAAGTCGTACAGAAAGTAAAGTGCAGAGAGAATGAAGGTGGACAGTGTGTGCAGGAGAAGCATGTGGAGGGTATGAAGCTAGGCAGTATATGCACAGGGACTATAGGGGGTATGACAGTGGGCAGGAGACAAGTAAAGATAGTTTGACAGTGTATCCAGTGTTTGGGAGATGTGTGCTTTGACAGAATGCATAATGTGGAAAACATTGAAAGAAAGCAGTGGAAACAATGAGAAATGATGTCACATTTTTGCCAGTTTTTTCCAATAGTGACAGGTTCTCTCCATGTGTCACATCCCTGATTCCTTAAATGGGTCCATTAGATATAGATCCAAGACAGAATATCCCTCTGGTACCGACTGTGCCCTCTCCTTCACCAATTTACTTGGTGGAACATTCATGGTGGCAATCATAGGTGTAGATGGGTCTCCCAATTAGACCAGCTGGCAGTCAGCACCCACTGTACACTCCGAGCCTTATTTATTAAAGCTCTCCATGATGGGAGTGAATACAATTTCATCGGTGAAGCTGGGTGATCCAGAAAATGGATCATTTCAGGTCATTTGCTGTTTGTTAGCAAATATTTTCAGTGCTAGACCAGATCCATTCCAGGTTTACTGGATCACCTAGGTTCACAGATGAATGTTTGTTCTCTCCAGCCTTGGGGAGCTTTAATAAATCAGGTCCCCAGCACAGTATTTCTCAGCCCTTATAACATAGGGGAACCATAAATTAATTACCAGGTCTTCAGCTAGCCCCTTCTACAATTACTATATGCACAGCTCACAGTACATTAGTGTGGTGATCGGTGGGAAGAATTCCTCTTACATTGCTGGCCATTGGGAAGAATGTCATCCTTGTAAAGGGCTGCAACAGCAATCAGAAGAGTGGAGCTGACAGCTTTGCTCTCCTGATTGGTCTTGCAGTCCCCAAAAATTTGGTCTCGCTGGCCGAATTTACAAAGGCTGTTCTCACCTACATGTTTGGTAAGCAAGAATGGCCCAAATCTTTTAAAAAATCATTTTAAAAATTTGCTCGCTCATCCCTAGTTACAATACAATATTACGGATATTTATAAAACTCTAAAGATATTTTCCTTCTTCATTCATTCTTCATGCGGCTGGCCCCCCTAAGCCTTCATGCGGCTGTCCAACCAGTTTTAGCTCTCTGACATCATCGCCTAGGATGAAGGAGCAGCAATCCTGTATTGTTCAGGAGGATGCCAAGGAACCAACCACATTCTGGTGCACAGTTTCCTAACCAGGGTCCCACTGACCCCTAGGGTTCCTCCAAAGTTTATCTCTGGGGTCAGTTTATTAGTATAAAACGTATTCATTAATAATGAAAACCAAATCAAAAATCAAAACCACTCTTGAATTGGCAAGTAGTAGCCCAAATTTTGGAGTTCACTTTTAAGATGGCACAAAGTGAAAAGAAAACTCATCAACCCTAAAAATAGAAAGAACTTTACCTTTTCCCTATAATGTCCCAAACTACTTCTTTACAGCTTCTTGTGCCACTTATAGGTGCTGCCATCACCCAGTCCCTTTCTCTTTCCAGCTCACTCCTAGATTGTAAGCTCTTCGGGACAGGGTCCTTTCCTCCTCCTGTGTCACTGTCTGTATCTGTCATTTGCAACCCCTATTTAATGTACAGCGCTGTGTAATATATTGGCGCTATATAAATCCTGTTTATTAATAATAATAATAATAATAATAATAATAAGCCTTTAGAATCTATATACAAGTCTGGGAGAGGCATCCGAAGTCGGCTCCCATGGCATTCTCTGCTCTATTGTAAGTCTCAGCTTTGTTCCAAGGAGGAAAAGCGAAGAGTCAGATCCCAGCAGCAGCACAGAGGTGCCGCACTCCCTCTGCCGGTGGGCGGGGTCACGTGACAGAGCAGCCCCATATCCCCAGCATAACTTTCCCAGAAGTTTTCAGATCTGCTTGGAGAGGGTCAGGGGACACCTGCACCACTGGCTGCTCTATAGGAATCTGACTTCTGCACATGGGGAACACTGGAGAAGCTCTGTGACCAACCAGGGAGATATCATCCAGGCTGTCCTGCTCTGAGCTCTATCTGCACACATCTGCTAAGCTGTAAGTCAGACCTCCCTGCTAAATAATGTGTCATTAGTTACAAAGATTCTATAAATCAAAAAAGGATCAATGTTGCACTTTTTATTTTCCTATCTTCAGATTTGAAGCAGCTGGGGAACTACAAGTCCCAGGATAGCCTGGCAGATTTTATCATTAGTGGTTCTTACAGTTTTGCAAAAGTTATTTTTTTTTAGCTTGGATTTGATCTTGATGAGTGCTATTTAGCTTTTCTTCTTGACATTGCTTTGGCCTTTAATTTAAATAAAAGGATAAAAGGTAAAGTTCACTTGGAGGTGCAGACACTGAAATGGGACCAAATTCCCTTCTGCCCCACATTCCTTTTTCATTTCTGATGTTGGACATGTTATTATTATTTTTCAACAGTATTTTTATAGCGCCAACATATTACACAGCGCTGTACAATAAATGTTGTTATAATAAACAATATTTAGAATTTTACACAAAACTTTTAATCCAGCGTCTTCATAATATTTAAACAAATCAGTATAAAGAAAATGGAATGGTGGGAAAAGGGGTTACTCCAGGGGTTAATCAAGTGGTTTTGGTGAATAATAACGCAGTCAGGTCTGGGGTAACTGGTGGTACGGCTGGGGCGTGTGCTTTGCCCATATACAATATAAAGTTATTCTGCTTTCTTGAATTAAAAAATTCATATATTCAATAATAAGAATAATTAATAATATTATTAAACAGGATTTATATAGCGCCAACATATTATGCAGCTCTGTACATTAAATAGGGGTTGCAAATGACAGACAGTGACACAAGAGGAGGGGAGGACCCTGCCCTGAAGAGCTTACAATCTAGGAGGTGGGGGGAGTATCACACAATAGGAGGGGAGATAAATGGAATTTAATACCAGGAATAACGATCCCTATTTTATATTAATAACTTTTTGGGGCTCCGACATTCCCTCAAACAATCCCTGCTGGGAATTAACTACTGTCATTGACACACCTGGACCTGGAAGATTCCTACTAGTGAATGTTTGAAGGAATGTCTGATTCCCTGTTTTATAAACAGAGCCCTTGGTGTTCTACAGCATTGTGCTTTATAAGAAATGACAGGTCCTCTTTTGATGATACGTAGACCCCAGGGGTGATTCTCTGCCTTTGGTCATTTCTCTATAACAGGGTTTCCCATAAGGATAATAATAGTAAATATGAACTAATTTATTGGTATGATAAAACAAAAAAGTTTGTTTTAAGTTTTTTTATTATATGGCAATTGTTTGGAAACATTGTAGACATAAATGGGGGTGAGGGGTGATAAATGTCAGCGTTCTTTATTATCAGGTGACCCCATTCCATATACTTGCTTGGCAGAAAAATGTATGAAATGTGTTTTAAATGCTGGCGTATATGCAGGGTCTGATGAGGGGTTATGCTGGGACTCATAGTACCACTTCTTTTTTGAGGTGCATTCTGTTTTTTTTTCTATTGCTGTAACTTGTAATGTGAATAAAATGTCCACAGATGCTGCGCCTAAAGGGTGAGCTAGTTACATCTTTAAGGATATTGTGCAGATCTCATTTCTTTGGTTCCCAGCCCATTTGCTACAATTGTTACAATTTTTTCCTGGATGATTGTGATAGCAGAATGGGGAACAATGATAAGGAAATCCCTGGGAAGCGTAAATGAAGTCACCAGTGCCCTCTATAGCTGTGATATTGGTATTTTATGGAATGACGGCTCTGAGAATGTATTAAGTGAGAATTAGACCATAGGGTCATTTGATTGAATAAATAAAAAGTCTTATGACTTATCACAATATCGATGGGTTGTATCAAGCAAATTATCTTACGTCCTAAAACAATGAAAATATAGGCGAAGCTTTGCCCTTCTAATCCAGAATAGAAAGCCACTGGAATTCCAATTGGATTCCTTTACTCAATTCTTCCTACACACGGTGCAAATTGTGCACTTCGTTATTATCTTAGAACAGATCCAATCTGTAAAATTAACCTGGCCACATCCCTATTAACCATTGCCAAAACACATATTTAGGTAAATCACCAAGTAATTAGACTTTTAGGGCCAACAATCATTCAAAGGTAATTTATGGGATTTACCCATTTCAGGGAAAACCCCAATAGGAGGATCTTGTATTTATTCATATTAATTATTTTGTTTGTCTGATTTGTCTTTTTAATGCAATTATGCTTTAAATGATTTAATGAAGTTAATTTTATAATATGCAAAAAATTACCTCCTAATGATTGTTGGCCTTAAATGACCCATTACTTGGCGATTTACCTAAATATGTGTTTTGGCAACTTCAGTATAAACCAATATGTATGAATATTCCGCAACTGATAGGAATTGGTTTCCTACATTCGATTCAGACCTGAACATTTTATAGGATTGGAAATTAAATTGGAAGTGAAGATTTGGCCATGTGTCCTAGACTGGACTAGTTTTGCTGGGACTAGTAATGCTGTTGTACTTGGAATTCCTTAGATGGCCATAAATGACAAGTTGGAAATTCTCTTGGAGAGATAACAAGCATTGGATAAGTTGTAACTCCTTCACTGCCTGATCATGGCTGAATTGTACTCATTGCCTTGGCTTTAAATCACAGGGAAATGGAATTTTTGGGGTTGAACCAATGGGTTAGGTGACCCGCTGTGTTTTCGTATCTCTCAGAGACTCAACTGGTGGGATTTCCAACACAAGAGTATCCTTCCGGGGATTGCTAGGGATTCCTTGAGGAATTAGTAATTTGTACTCCCCAAGTCATATTAAGTGACACCAAAGATCTTTTTGGCTATCTTTAGGTATGACATTCTTCTTCTTATTGACCAACAGTGTAAGAGGCATTCTTCCCATTGACGACCACACTAATGTACTGTGAGCTGTGGATAGCAGGAATTCCCTGAAGACCTGAAAGTTATTTCAAGGGTTCTTCCATGTTAAAAAGGGTAAGAAAGGATGTTATAGAGTGACAGACTTGACATCACATCTAACCTGGTGGAGCCCAGTTACTGACCGGGTCACTTTAAGGAGCTCAAGCTCATTTCAGTCATTGTACATTGTACTCAGCGTTCTTTATTTTGTAGCATGTATGATAAAACGCTCTCACTCTCTCATATCTTTTAACATGAAGAAGTCTATCGGGGAATCCCTGCAGGTCATACAACATTACTCACAGATCATTACTGGGGTGGTCATTGAGAAGAATGTTATCTATTGTGGTGATCAGTCAGTAACTGCCTTGGGTTTGCCAGCTACGTGTAGGGTACATAAAGGGCAAGACCTACAGCTTATGGTACTGAGGGGGTTCATAGATCACAATGGGAGTTTATCTTTCTTTTATTGAGCTATCTATGGCCAGCCTGAGTTGACTGAGACCATGCCGTGAATGTCTGGATATATGGAAGTTTAACTGTCCACCATCAATGGCCACCATTTGGTATGGAAAGTGATACACGTGGTACGCTTTTTTCCTTTGTCTGCTGCTGTTAGGGAATCCTAAATTATCTATGGCCAACCTAAGTCAACTAAGACTGTGATTTAGATCTCTAGAATTAATAATGGCTTCCAGTTGGTCTGCAAAGTGGTGGTGCATAAAGGGCAGGACATTCAACCTAAGATTTAGAAAAAATTTACAGTTCACATTTGGGAACATCTCTTTGTTTTATAAAACTGTGACCAGCCTAAGATGAATGAGGTCATTATCTAAATTTTGGGAGTTTAGCCTTCTATCATCAATGGCTTCTATTTGGGAATGAAAGTTACACAAGTGGTATGCTTTCTTCCTTTGCCAGCTGCATTTAGGGATTTCCAGTATCTAAGCCAATCTACCGTAAGTTGACTAGGGTCATGAATGTTTTTTTTTTTTGGAAGTTTAGCCTTTTACCATGACTGGCTTTTAGTTGTCTGGAGGATACAGTTGGTATACTTTCTTCCTTTGCTTGCAATTGGGAAAACTCAATGGTTCTTTAGCCAGCCTAAACCGATTAAAGCCTCAATCTTAATCTGTTGTTTTTTGGAAGTTTAGCCCTTTACTATCAATGGCCTCCAGTTGGGATGGAGGGTGATATAAGTAACATACTTGCTTTCTTTGCTTGCTTCTGTTGGGAAAGCCCAATTGATCTATGTCCAGCCTTTGTTGACTGAGACCCTAATCTGGATCTCTGGATTTTTGGAAGCTTAGCTTTTTGCCATTAATGGCCTCCAGTTTGGTTGGAAGATCATACAAGAGATATACTTGCTTCCTAAACCCACTGTTGCCATTGGAAAGTCCAATCTAGCCAGCCTAAGTTTACTAAGACCCTGATCTCGATTTCCGAATTTTTCAAGTTTAGCCCACTACATAAATGGCTTCCAGTTTGGTTGGAAGATGATACCAACGGCATACTTTGTTTTTTGCTGCTGTTAGGAAAGCCTGGTTTATGATAGTGTTCTGCAACCCTGGTTTTCTTGTGCACATAGGTTCTGCTGGGTAGACAATCTGCAGAAATGTATGTAGAAAACTGTGAAAAAATAGTTGGGAGGGTGTGGAGAGACTGGTTGCACTTTGGCCCTTTGCCTTCAGTGCTGAAGAACCATTTTTAGCACTGGAAGTCATTATTAGGTTGATAAAGATCTAAATTGTACATGGAGGTGTCAATTTTTACTTATCTGAGAAACAGAAAATACTCCTTGACCAAGGAACTCCTAGAAACCTCTAATGGTGCCTCAGTTAGGAAACACTGATTTAACCGAAGAGTTGAATCTGAGTCTGGATTGAACAACATCAAAAAACACAAATCCTATCAAATAAGCCAAAAATAGAAAAATGTGCGGTCAGCATTACAGCTGTTTATGGGAGGTGTCACATACAGGCATTTCAGCTGGGTATTATGTTTGTTTTTTGTTATCCAATGTTGTTGGCAAATTTATTTATTGCCTAAAGATTTGTTTTGGAATTTTTCGGCACAATAAACTTTTTGTTGCAAAAAAAATATTGAATCAAGGATAATGGTTTTTATGATTAGGGAGAAGGCTTAGGATAGAAGCTGTAAATTAGGGTGAAGGTTGTGGTTTAATTCCAAGCAGAACACAAATTAATGCAGCTTTGTAGCCATTACCATATCATTGAATATTTTTTTTTCTGAATGTTTGCTTGGTATCAGCCTTATACAGTCCCCCGGAAATCAGATATCAGAATGTTCGAGGGAGAAGCAGCACAATGATCCAAAAAGTTGTGTAGTGCAATGAGCAGGTTGATAAGAGAGAGCAGAGAAATTAGCTGCTTCTCCTTTCACAGACAGAAGGCAAGTCCTGTAATTGTCCCTGAACTAATGAAAATCAGGTCTCCTGCACAGGCAGGACTGGGCTGTCTCAGTACTTGATGTACAATAATACAAATCCTTTGGCAGAATATATTGTTTATATTTGCTTGTAACCGTTTGCTGGTGTTGTGCTTTAACATCCCTAGCGGTTCATTTCTTTCTGGTTTCATATGTCTAAAAGCGGTACATTGTTTATCATGAAAATTTATTTTACAGTATAACATAATATTAAAATAAAGTTTGAAACACAAAATCATTTAAAATCAATAAATTGAATAAATTAAAAATCTATATGTTTAAAAAAAAATTATTTTTTATTTTTTTAAATTAAAAAAAAAGTACACATTATACTCTTACTAATAAATATACTGTAAAATAAATGTTCTTGAAACCAATGTCCTGCTTTTACACATACAAATCCAATGTATTGCATTCAATACAGTTATTTTGTGCCTTCAATACGTGTATTTGGTGAATGCAATACAAATGGAATTTGAATTTCCCGGCCCGCCCAGCCAGGACGTACACACGCACCGACATCACCGGGAACTCCCCCGGTGACTTATCGGATGCAGAAACAGGAAGAAGGAAGAAGAAAGAAGACGGAGATCATGACGCTGGACCGCGCGGGACCCCGGCGGATCAGGTAAGCGCTGTATTTACTAACCTTCCATAGGTTTACATACCCCGAGTGTGACTCAGGATTACCACTTTTAGCAACTTTTTTCTACCCCAAGTCACACTCGGGGTTACCGCTAGGGAGGTTAATTAGAAGATTATGATGGCCATGGACATCCATTGACACTCTCACCATCTGCCCATTTTGACTCCATTGCACCCTTGCTTTGGGACGTCTTCCCCCATCACATGGAATAAATACTCTTTTCTGTCTTCATACCCCTTGCTACTTAACAGTCTGCACCTCCCTCTTACTCCTTGGCATCCTCATTTAAATACGGGACTGCTGGTCCTGCATTGTAAATCAGAATACCTGCCTATGGTTTTCCATCGAAGAGAAGAAAATCCAGTGGCTGATTGTACGATGAGTAGGAGCAAGGGATTATTTTTTCCAAAAAATGTATCATTTAAAAGACTCTTGGGGAAAAAGATCAATTAATGCCATTGAATGGATGTCCATGTTTAGAGATGCATCCTTCTGTATAGATGATTTCATGGGGTCACATTGACCCTGCATCTAATTAACCCTTAGGGTCTGTGGCCCGGGGTGAAGCTGAATGTTAGGGGTATTGATAAGGGTTAGAATTTAGGATCAATGTGTAGAGATATTCTGATTGAGAACTATGGCGGTTATGATGACAAATTACTCCTTTTATCCTAAAATATTAGCATTGTTTACCTCTAAAGCCCAATTCCAGACACAGCTATTTTAATGTTTTGTACATTTCTACATAAACACTCATTTTTGTTTTACTGACGTTGCATTTGTGGTTTGTAAATGGCACAAAAAGTAATGAGGGCGGAAGGCAAAACACCGAAACCAGTGCCATTACCAGACATTGTTCTGATGCTGCAGGGAGCCAGAAGTGTGGGGAGCCATCAGAATAATTTACCGGAAAACTTTGAAATCTCCATAGGAATTAAAAATAAATCAACTTAACGTGGAATTATCACAACAAAAAATAACACATTTACAAGGAAAGCCATCAATCTCTCCACAATCCTAAAAGTCGAGTCAGTCCTGTGCTTTCCAGTCTTCCTTCTTCATCTTGGAGCAGGCTGGAAACCAGGTGCCATATTTTTCCTGGTTCTTCTTCTTTGTATGTCCCGGGATCTTGCACTGCGCAGACGTGAGATCAGGTGACACACTTCTGTATATAAAATAAAAAGTGCCAATCTCATTTTTTTTTTGCAGTAAAATAAAGCCCCTTCTGCACATGCCCACATGCCCACAGCCTCTTGTGTGGATAACGTATCCCAGTAGGCTGCAGGCTACCCTTTTAGAATTTACTGCCATGGCAGGGTAAGTACTTGGAGATAACCTGCAATCCCTGTATATCAAAACTGAAACTGGGGTAGGAAAGAATGACACAAGGGGCTATTCAGATGTGCTGAGGAGCATTCTGATAGGAGGAGAGAAATCAAAATGACAGAGAGATGAACTCATCCAGTTTCCAGCTTTTTCTTTCAGTGTCCAATCCCATGCTGGTGGACAAGATTTAATATATTTATATTATATTTAATCTCAGCATGGAAAAAATCAGGACTGTGAAACAGAGACTGAATAGACAAAAATACAGAATATTGGCAGCTTTTATGGATAACTTTAATCCATTTAGTTTTTTGCCTGGAGTACAGCTTTTAACATTAAAGTAGTTAGTCCTGTATTATATGAAGGTGCTATAGGCTGAAAATGATCACACTTATGTCCCACTAATAACAAAGGAGGAAATTGCAGAAGGAAAGTATATATCACCCATAAAGTAAGATTGGCTTACAGTGAAATATTTACAGCTGGGCGTTGACATGCATGAAAGGATGTTTACATAGGTGCCGATGTATAGGAATGTATGTACATTACAGGTATAATAGAGCCTAGGAATTTATGTGATGGAATTTTTAAGCTGACATAGGTCATTTAAAGCATTTGACATTGCATAAAAAGCTTAGCACATTCAGAGTTCTTTCAGACCAATGGTGTAAAATCGAACGGATTTCTGCAGAGCTTATTGCTGCTTTGCAGTCAGGGGAGGCAACTGCACCGTTGGAAACAATATTTGCATTGGGTTGCAGTGCAGTTCTACAAAAAAACAACCTCATGGCCAAAAGCAAAATGTAGCTTGTGGGAACCTTTGTGCTTTCTGCTGCAGGCATATGCAAATATGTTCCCCAATCTCTCCTGAACATTTGAATGGGAGAGGTTGGCATAGCAGTTGAGCCTGCAGCAGAATGCTGTGGCTCACTGAGTCTGAAATAACCTTTGGGGTACTTGCATGCAGCTGGCGTTGTGTATTGGCAGTTGACTTCATCCAAATATGTGGGGCAACTATGGTCACCTTTATTTGCAGGGTCAAAGACTGGGAATGTGGAAATGGGGATTTGTAAATGGTTGCATATAAACATAAAGATGTTAGCCTACAGTTTTCATGTACAATCTCTTATTGTGAGCTCTGGTAAATGACAACCAAGTATAACATTAGAATAAATGGTAAAAAAAACTCAATTTAGCAAATGTTGGAACTGAAATAATGTCATCTTAGTTGACGATCATCCAGCATGTATAGGTAGTTTGAAATTGGTGTGTTGTTAATGCAGAAAATGTTACCAGGACCTGGATAGTCCATTAATGAATAGAAGAACCATGTTACTGGTGTTGGGTGTGATCAGTTTGGTGAATGATGGTGGGCCATTACATTTATCAAATATTCCTCTATGACTCCACTGAAATTTTTTAAATTGATTAATATTAGATGATTGTAACTTTTTCCACCAACCTTTTCCAAGAGAATTTGGAAAGCTATTAGTAGTTTACAAAGCTTTGGACATTTATAGTCCCTATAACATCTATTATCACTCGTGGAGTTTGTAGTCCAGAGTAAAAGGCAGTGGTGGTGGAATGGTTACTGTTCTCTATATGTGAAATGCTGGTCAGAGTTCAGGAATCTTTGCAGTAGAATGCTGAATAGCCTGCATAATAGCTGAGCTTGGTGACATTATGAAGGAATGTTCTTGGCAATAAAATTCTCTGTTTATATGGTGAATGTCAGGGTGGGTGGGAAGTACGTGGTAAAGGTGCTGTTTGTGTGGTGAGATGAGGCTGGGTGCTGAGTGTAGACCGAGATGAGGGTGGGTGCTGTTTGTTGATAGAAAAGAGACCAAGTCTTGTGTATGCACAAATTCCGGGTGCTGTGTTCTGGCAGAGTTGAGAGCATATTGTGAATCCAGTGATGGGGCTGGGTGCTGTGTGTGCCCCGAGATGAGCCTGGGTGCTGTGTGTGCCCAGAGATGAGGCTGGGTGCTGTGTGTTCCCGGAGATATGGCTGGGTGCTGTCCTTGCCCAGAGATGAGGCTGGGTGCTGTGTGTGCTCTGAAATGAAGCTGGGTGCTGTGTGTTCCTAGAGATGAGGCTGGGTGTTGTGTGTGCCCAGAGATGAGCCTGGGTGCTGTTTGTCCCCCAAGATATGGCTGGGTGCTGTGTGTTCCCCGAGATATGGCTGGGTGCTGTCTGTGTCCAGAGATGAGGCTGGGTGTTGTGTGTGCTCTGAAATGAAGCTGGCTGCTGTGTGTTCCTAGAGATGAGGCTGGGTGCTGTGTGTGTCTAAAGATGAGACTGGGTCGTGTGTGTGCCCCGAGATGACGCTGGGTGGTGTGTGTGCGCAGAAATGAAGCTGGGTGCTGTGTGTGTCTAGAGATGAGGCTGGGTGCTGTGTTCACCCAGAAATGAGGCTGGGTGCTGTGTGTGCCCAGAGATGAGGCTGGGTGGTGTGTTCGCCCAGAAATTAGGCTGGGTGGGTGCTGTGTGTTCCTAGAGATGAGGCTGGGTGCTGTGTGTGTCCAGAGATGAGGCTGGGTGCTGTGTGTGTCCAGAGATGAGGCTGGGTGCTGTGTGTGTCCAGAGATGAGGCTGGGTGCTGTGTGTGTCTAGAGATGAGGCTGGGTGCTGTGTGTGTCTAGAGATGAGGCTGGGTGCTGTGTGTGTCTAGAGATGACTAGAGATGAGGCTGGGTGCTGTGTGTGTCCAGAGATGAGGCTGGGTGCTGTGTTCGCCCAGAAATGAGGTTGGGTGCTGTGCGTGCCCTGAGATAAGGCTGGGTGCTTTGTGCTCCTAGAGATGAGACTGGATGCTGTGTGTACCCAAAGATGAGGCTGGGTACTCACAAAAATAAGGCTGGTTACCCAAAGATTAGGCTGGAAGCCAACGGTTGGCAGAGATGAGGTTGGTTTCTGCATGTAAGTACATAAAGGTGAGGCTGCTCCTGGGCATTATGCATGCTGTATGTGTGCAAAGGTGAGCCTGTGATGGGGCTGTGTGCAGGTTGGGCATTGGGTATACATTTATAGAGGAGAGACTGGGCACTATTCATGTCTATGTATGGGCTGAGAATGGGCGAGCTGTTGACTTTCAGAGAGTTTTGGACCAAATGGAGGGCAAAGTCACCTCGCCTCTTATACCTATAAAATATGTGTAAGCTGATATTGTAAATTTTTTGTTCTTATTTCTGCTCTGATTTGCTATCATTCCACTAAGCACTCTATAATGAGACGTCTGTCTTCTCCATATTTGACAGTGTTTGATTTGGCCTCTAGGAAAACCCTTATGACAACTCTTTGAAAACTTCTGACATGTATTTTTGTCACTGATCTTCCTGACGGCATCTAAGGTGTCAGGTCGCCCTTCATATACTGCAGGAAGAAGACATTAATGGCTTCACGCACAATTACAAGTGGCAGGTGCTCCAACCTTCATCTGACACTCCATCTCTCCAACAAAGGAAGCTGAATTTTTACGCCACAAGGCAGGGCGGCAGAAAACCAACAGATCGTGGTTTACTTTACTTGCATTTCTGAGATAATTAAAGGAAAATTATAGCGTTTTATCAATGAGTATTCATTTCAAAGTATGTTGGTTTCCTGTGGAAGGCTTTTTCTAGCCTGGAGCTGTTGGTGAATTAAACAAATGTGGAAATCAGAACTTTTTACAATGTTTCTCTTTCCTAAAAGTATTCCCAGCATGTCCATCTGACTGTTATTTTTTTTATCTGCCTTAACTTTTCACAAGTGACTATAATATGACGTGTATCAGGAAAATATAAAAATATAGCATCAAAAGAGTCTATAGGTAGCGTTTGAAAACTCTTTTATATGTGCATGGTGGGGTAGGGGTAAATTAATTGAAATAATGGAGTAAGTTTTTTATTCTTAGTTGTGGTATTGAGGAAGAGTAATATTTCTGGCAAAACAACCTGGGACATTTGTTACTCAAACCCTGATACTATAATGCAAAAGATGGGTACCCCATGGTCCATGGTCATTCTACAGGCAATGCACACAATGTTGGATGCTTCTTTTCTAACGGAGAGGACCTTGCTACAATAGACTGCTCTTGTCTAAAATTTCTTAGGATCCAACAACCTGAAATGTAATAATTTTAGAACCTCATGGGCGGTACTATAGGAATTTTTATCAACTATAATTTACTTACCCTAAGTTTCTCCTCACTTTGTTGCCTTAAATGCCCTTTAAAGTCCCTTAAGCCTTGGTCAACCTCCTTTCCATAGTTTGCTGCATTACCTTTGCATAGGTCCTCTCTAATGTGTAATAGCAGATAAAAACATCCACAAAATAGAATAAATATAATATTAAATTGTTTATTGAAAAGTGTCTTCTCAAGAGGCAAACATGCCAGTTTATTAATTTGGAAATAAAGTCTGCAGTACTCATCCGTCCTCTAATGATGTGATGTCCATGAGTGCCATTGTTGGAGCAGAAATTGTTGCCTTGTCTTCATTAGTGTTTGGCATCTTTGGCCATCTTGACCAGCTGGCCCAGTTGAATGTTATTCCCATGCATGTGCCAGAAGTATGAATATTGTCACAAAGGAATGCCAGGAATGTGACTGCTATCCAAGGAGGACTCTACCTAGTGAGCGTGTTATAACCCCAGCATATTATTATTGGCTTCCCCAGCATGGAATGGAAGATGATGTCCACGTGATTCATTTTACACACAAAATATATGGGGGTTGTTTTATATTACTTCTATGGGCAAGTGTATCCCGAACTTAATGATAAACTTGCACATTTGCATGACCTCCTCTAGGACTAAAATTGATTTTGATGCATTAGTAGCTACAGAAAATCATACAGAGCCACATTATTATCTTGTTAAAGGATGTCCAGCATCATCTAGCCTATTTTTAGCTTCTTGTTCCTTTCATTTATTTAATTTCAGTTCATAAGGGGTCCCAAATAACATGCTGGTATTACCTAGTTAGGTGCTAATGCAGCCTACCTATGTAGATCCATTTCTCTAGACTGACAGCCACCTTTCAAGGATTTGTATAACTCTACCCATAGTAAGCCAATTCCTGGCTCTTGTGTGGAGTACAGGGGCAATGTCTTTCTGATGTTTTTAGGAAGCTATGGATTGCACTTTTCCAGATACTTCCACCAAACATCATTTTTATGTATTGTATAGACCCAGGGATTACATAGATGGGTCTTAAATAAGTCTTGTGACAGAAATTAAAAAGTTTTATTTAAAGGGGTCCTTAGCATATACTAAGGGGGGAAGAGAAGCCAGGTTTAGCAAACTTTAGGCTTAAACTTCAGCTGTTTGATGTTTTGAATGTGGGTTTACATACTATTTACAATAATATATTTGACTTTCCACTTTGTGTTCCCTGCTATTGTCTTTTCGCACCAACAACACAACATATTCTGAATGGGACTGCTTAGCCCATTGCTTGCCACTGAACCTTTACAAATTAAGCAAACAGTTTTTAAATCATTGAAGCTGGATTAATAATTCTTTTCTCATGATGAACACATTGGAAAGCATCAAAATGTCAATGAGCATAAATCTGCATTATTAGGTTTTCATTGAACCCTTCGGCAAAAAAGTGCTAGATCAGTGCTATGCAACCAGGGTTCCTCCGAAGGTTGCTTGAGCAATTTGAGCTTTTCAGGTGAGTTTTGGTGACCCCAATGATGATTTTGGCTATCTGTAAGGGTGACAGTCTTCTCATTGGTGAATGTATATACATTCTAGGCTGTGGATATAGTAAGCTGGTATATGGTAAGCTGTGGATATATGATGCTAAATGTCCATCAGCCATGAAATACGTTGTTCTCTCTCTTACTTGCTGCACCTTTCAGTGCACATTACAGGAAACTCGCATTGTTCATTGAAATTAAAATAATTATAGTGATACATTATAATGACTACAGGAAAGCAACCTGTAAAACAATGTAAGACTAAAGATCAAGCTAGAGTTCAGCTTTAAAATGTCATCCAGAGGCAAAAACTTGCGTTAACAATGATCTCAGTTTTCCATTTGGCCTTGCTTGTGCATTGTTCTTTTCAAAACCCATGATAAAGGGCACATCAAGTATAACCATAAATCGATAAACTGCACCCAATGGTTTCCATGTTTCTGGGCTCTGTTATAAAAAATGCTTTGTAAGTGACCTTTATGAAACTTTTTTTGAAACATGGGGGTACCAATTCCTATGTATCTCACCCCACAGTAGGAGTTTGTTTTTTTTTTGTTTCACATTGAGAAATTTAATGATTTCGATGCATAGAGCTCTTGTGATGGAAACTCATATATTTTTACTTTGATTAAAAATCTTTTGATTTAGTTTTTGGGTTATAATGAACACTGCTGTATTGGTAAAAACTGGTCAAAGCGTATATAAACCCTAACAGTGAACTGCTCCTATTTGCTACCTGTTGGTCTATTAATACATCAAAAAGTGTTTTGTCATATATGATCAATGAAAAATAAATTCCTGTTCCAGAAATTCATGGCTGTCCTGGGTCTTGAACGCATTTCCAGGGTTATCCCAAGGAGTCCAATTAGCCTGATTTGAATTATTTGATTTGTCTTTTTGATCATTTTCAGTGGCCCACAGCACTGTTCTGTTCTATGGAGAGGGGAGGATGAGAAAGTGGCCCATCGCTGTTCTCTTTTTTATAGGCTGGCACAGTGGATGTTCCCAATAGGCCATTCATCAAATTGCCATGGCGGATTTTCAATCAGGACACACATGTGTTTGAAGCTTTAGACCAGAGATTTATTTGTTTCTATGATGTTAGGATTTGGAAAGAGGGCAACTTTGAGTAATTGAGCAAACAACAACTGAGCAATGTTGATACCACTTGGTCCATCAAAATACCTGCAGAATGATGGGCATTTTGTTTGTACTTGTAGGATCCTAAAGCTTTTTGCAGCTTTTCTTTTGTTTTTACACTCATGATAAAAGGCCTAAAGATTACCTAAAACTCCTAAAACATAATATATGTGTTAAAAAGCAAAGGACCCCATAGAACAAAAAATATACAAATGCAAAAATCTAGGATGCCCAGATTGTCCATAGACCATACTTTAAAAGCCTTTCTAGCCCATCAGCTTGGAGTTAAATGTAATTAATGGCCCTAGAAATATTTCCTTCACCCTGGCACTCCATATGTGAGTTGAATTTACATGTGCAGTGGGGATGTGGGCCCCTTGTTTTTTTTTTTTTTTACTGTTTTTTTTATTTTTCACAATTTTTCTTTTTTTTATTACTTTACTTTATTGTTATTTAAATAAGGTTGACAACACCCCTTGTGTAAAAGCATGTATAAAACAATATACAAGCTTTATGGAGGCATCAGAGATCTATGAGATCTCTAAAACCTTCTCTGCACACCAGCATAGAAGATTAGGCAAAAAAATGCTTGATTGGTAATCAGAACCGGAGAAGGGATGTTCCCCTATTTTCTCACTATCACGGTAGTGTTTGCTGCGATCCTGTGCTCCAGATGCGGCTAGCCCATATGAGTCATCGTAAAAGTGGTCAGGTGGCTCTAAAGCCTCCTAGATCACTTCTACCATAAACCCGGAGGCAGAAACATGCAATATATTTGAGGGATGTAATCCAAAGGGTTTTCCTTCCATTATTTTGCCCTGCCAGCCACTGTACATAATTTCATTACATAAAAGGAAACTATAACACTATAAATATATTCTTCATGTACAAATGTTTGTAAACATAATTTTTATTGGTCATTTAGCAATTCTTCATAGATCTATCTGTAAAGCATTGCCATTCTTCTTTAGTTTCATTCTATAAAGATACAAGTATATGTACAGCCAAAGTGTACTTCCTAGTTTTAGGAATGGTTAGAACCCTTACGGTTTAGGATTAGAACCCCTATCTTTTTTTTTTTTTATTAAAGTCTGTATCAAATCTAGGGTAGATTCGCCCTCTGTATTCATCCTGCTGACTTTTTCACCCAAAGAAATGATGAGAAATTGAGAATTTGCCATTATTACCAGAACAAGACGGTAAGGTAACTCTTCTTATAGGGACACCTGTTGTAGGGCAGTTGAATAGGAGGGAGATTCCTTTAGTTTTTTGGAGATTATTTCCCCTTCTGTTGCTTTTCCGCGGCAGTAAATAAAGGAAAAACTCCCTAATAGGGCACAGACAGCAGAAATACTGTACTGTTGTGTTAGTTGATTATTCAAATCTTCTTCTTGCCTAGCCTGATGTGCATTTGGTTGGGAAATGTATTGAAAACATTGCCATGTTTGGGTAGTAAAAGCATAAAAAATATCTATGAATAATGAACAAAGAGCTTTCAGTTGGTTTTACCTTGGATTTACCATGGATTTCCTCGGATTTTCTAAATCTCATGCTTAGAGTTCTTTCCCAATCTTGACATATTTATCAAAGTTACTGTAGCAAGAGCTGGTCTCGTTTCTTGCCTCTAAGCAGATTTACCATTTTGTTCTATATATAATTAGGGGAAAGCTTGTTGAAGGGTAAGATGTCACTATGAGTTTGTAATTCTAGAATCCTGGATATGGTTTCCATTAAAGAGATGCTGTCAGTATGGAGTTTGTATGGATTTCCACCAGGTTCTTGTCAGACTTCAATACATACTGGTAGTAAAGTAGGTTCAGATTTCTGTGTGTGTGAATAAGACAATAACATTTAAGGAACACCTGTGGGCACAAATCTGACACATATGCACTATAGCCAACATTTTATGGACACCTGACAATCACACTCCTATAGGCTTGCATTTATATTGAGGTGACTCTACCTTTGTGGCTAGAACAGCCCCCAATTTTCTAGGAAGACTTTCCACAAGACTTTGGAGTATGTTTAATGGAATTTGTGCTTAATCAGCCAAAATAAAATTTGTGAAATCGGGTACTGAAGTTGGATATGAAGACCTATTTTGTGGTTGGCTTTTCAGTTCATTCTAAATGTTTTCAGTAAAGTGAGACCAGATCTCTTAAGTTCCTCCACCCCAGGCTCATCAAACCATGTCTATGGAGGTGCATTTGTGTACCGGGACACGGTAATGCTGGAACAAAAAAAGAGCCTTCACCAAACTGCTACCAAATGGTTGGAAGAGCACTATTGTCCAAAATGTCTTTGTATGCCTGTAGCAATGAAACTAACTTTCACTGGAAACTCGTGGACTCAAACATTTAGAGAGGTCCGTGTTCTCCATATACCCTTTTAGATGGATTCCTTTGGCTACCATATTTTTCAGCCAGCAGGCTATTAGCTTACACCAATCTATACTGCCCACAACCACTGCCCAGAGTCCAATGGCAAAATACTAATAATTTTACAAGGGACCCTACTTTTAGGACTAGCAACATTCCCAAACAAAAACCTTGGAAGTGTTAGTCTCATCTCTGCTTCACTTTTAGTAAGGAAGGTATCACATTCCCTTACATCAAAATTTAATATTTATGGCAACTTGGCAGTTTTTGATGCAATGCATGTGTTTGCTTTCTTATTAATGACAAGTATTTTTCCTTTAAATACAGAAAAATATCCAATCCTGACAGATATTTTGTATGCTTGTATCGTCTTGTGCTCCTGACTGATATCTAGGACAGCTTTCTCAGCTATATTTTAGCAATTTTGTGCATCAATGATTGTCCTGTTGCATTCGCGTTTTTTTAGTGCATGAATTTTCACATAGAATTAGGTGTGTCAATGCAATTGATAGGAAAATGCCCTCCATTTTTTTGTTCTACAATAGGAAGTATGTTATTGGTAGGATAGCCAAGTAGAAAAAAGCGAATGCAGTCACCACATCTATGAATGGGTAAGCTGCACTATTTTACATTTTTGTTTTAGATATACTTTCAACAAAACTCTCGTTGGGTTCCATAAACCTACCGTTGCTTGTCAATGTCAGAGATTTCTGAGCAAATCCTTTTGCCCTACAAGTAACATCTCTATAACTTTCATTCCCTATGATGTCCATTTAAATCTAGGATTTTGTGTAACTTTCTTCTCTAATCCCGTGTAGTGCAATGTGTTGTTTTCATGGATCCTTCAGCTAATCCCCGATCAAGGACTTTGCTTATAGGTGTGACCTTAAAGTTATCAGTTCCACCTTGTCAGATATGAAAACAAAGCTCCGAGCTCTTTGTCTCCTTCATTTACTGACTTAAAGGGCGTCATTGTGCGAGATGTGTTGTTAATATTCTATCGCCTCCGGCTGTGTCTTCTATGTGGAAACTGTTTAAAGGAAGGCTAATCCCATCATTTTGCCACTAGATATGCTTAGACTGAATAATTAAGGATAATGTTACATTAGCAAAAATAAGTTAGACAAAACATTTTTTCATTTTGTCTGGCTGGCTGTTCCGCTAGTTTCTAGTGACCACTATGCTTATATTTGTGTGGCTCTGAAAGTGCCAACTGATGGGTTCAATAGTTTGAGATCTTTAAACTCCTGTAGCTTTAATCTTGCTAATTAAAGCTTCTATTAATAAAGCCTTTCCACTCTTGGAGAGCTTTAAAAAATCAGGCTCTGCAAAGGTCACCTCAACCTCTTTTAGCAAACCAATGCACTCATGCAGATCCCACCCATGCAGATTCTTTCATCTACGTAGCCAATGAAAATACTAGTTGAGCATGTGACTTTTAGCCCTGGTGAATCCGTGGCTCCACATCCAACTTTTTCCTGTAAACAATAGCAGGAAACACAAGAATGCATAAAGTTTTGCTGTGGGACATAACTGTTTCAAGTCACATAACCAAATGTCTTTGTTCAAAGTTCAGGTTGGATTTTTCTGTTCTTCAGTCTAGATTGGAACACAAAGTTCCAAGGCATTTGGTCACGAGACTGTTTACAGGGAAAGCTTGGATGTGGAGCGATGGATTCACTTGGACTGTAAGTCATATGCTCTACTAGTATTTTGATTGGCATCATAGGTGAAAGTATCTGCATAGGTGGGGTTCCTGGTTAAATTTGCTAAAGGGGATCAGGGTAACCTTTGCAGAGACAATGAGATTTCCATGACTGGAGAAGATAGACTATCATGGGAGAACCAATGTGACCCAACCTGCAGTGGATCTGGGGTTGAAATTTTTGCAAATTATTTTTAAGATATCCATTCCAGGTTTGTTGGATAAATCAGGTTCTCCCATGAAAGTCATGAAAGTCCATCCTCTCCTGTGTTGGAATGCTTTATTAAATCAGGTCCAATGTAACTTAGCTCTGCATGGGTAAGATTACATTGTCTCTTTAAACATTAAATGTTTAGGTTTAGCATGCCTTCCAGATGCTCATCATCATGTCTAACGCTCTGCTGGTTCCCCTTTCAGCTCTTGTAGGGGTGCAGTCATATACCTCTATCCAATGTGTGCTTAATGGCAGTCACAGACTAATGCTCTAAAAGTGTATTTGGCCGGTGTTGGCAACTGATGATTGTTTTGGCTATTGTGTGTTCCATTCTGCTACGCTCCAACAGTCCTCGTACCAAGAAAGGGAAAAGAAAGCTTTAGCTACTTGCTCATTGTGTTTAAAGAACTCTTTTGTCCATTTGTCTTGTTTGTGAAGCGGGTCGGCTGTCAGTCAATTTTCCTTCCACCCTTCAACTTCTCCTTTTGTCGATGTGGATGTTATTATCACGTCTCTTTTGGCTACTGTTTAAAAGTCTAAGAGAGCTTGAGAAGAATATTTGGAAGAATGGCTCTTGTATATCCTTTGTTAAAGGATGAATGTCAACGGCTCTCCAGCAAAAAGTATTTTACCTATATTTTAAAGAACGATTCCTGACAAAATCAATGGGCTGCTAATGATCGCAGCAAACACAACAGCTGTGCTGCAGCCAAAGCTGACCTGTAGGCAACCCAATAAATATATTTGTATATATGTTCACTAATGTTGTGAATTGTTCTGACTATTATTATGCACACGCTTTGTGTTTGAAATCACTGGTAATTTGTCCTTTCAATTGCCCTGCATAGTACAGCAATGCAATGTCCGTGACCACTATATGCAAAAGCTTTGGTAATTTTGAGTAGTACAACCACTGACCATTTGGAATCTAAAGAAATGGCTTATTTAATGAGTAGTATATGTAGTAGTAGGTACTGCATGGGTGGAGCATGTCATCCTAAATTCCTCCTTCAATCCAGTCCTTGTATTTTCACCCTAGAGCAGGGGTGTCAAACTCTGGCCCAAATCTGGCCCACAACGTCCTTTTTTTTGGCCCCGAATCCTAAATATGAATTGCAGCTGGCCTGCCGCTGCATTGAAATAACGCCACTACTACAATTTCCGGCATCACTCGCATCTATAGACCAGCGGCCTTTCTGCCTATGCCTGGCCCCGTATTGGACTGTTTTAAAGAAGCAAGTAATGCTGGGAATAGTAGTAGCGGCATCACTCGGGTTTATAGACCAGTGGCCTCTCTGCCTATGCGTGGCCCCCTATTTGGACTGTTTTATAGACGCAGGGAATTGTAGTAGCGGTTCTATTTCAGTGAAGAGCTAGTTCCACCCACTCATAACATTGGCCCCACTATGGACTGTTTTATAGACACAGAGAATTGTAGTAGCGGTGCTATTTCAGTTTTAAGTTTGTCTCGTGACTTTGTCTAAGTTTTTTTATTTTGGCCCACTGTGTATGTGAGTTTGACACCCCTGCCCTAGAGCATTTCAGGAGTGTTGATCTCCTGTGTCCCTTCTGGTACTTAGTGGTTTCTCTTGCCCACTCCTGGAAAGGATAGTTGTGCCACAGGGGGTTGGTGAAAAAAAACACATAGCTCCAGGGGAGGCAAAGAAGATCAGCACTCTTGGAAGTATAAAGAAACCTTGGGGGCAATTCTTCTTCTTGAAAGGGGCATTCAGCAGCACAAGAAGGATGTAGGAATATTTATTTAATAATATTTATTTATTTATTTCTATCCCTCTAGTCCTAAAATTTACTAATCTCTGCCATGCTGCAAGCTCTATCCCTGGAAAGCCTTCCCAGAAGAGTCAGATTGGGATCAACTCCATATTAATGCCCAGTATTCTTCCCAAAATTGTTTTAAGCCGGATGGGAAGAAGCTGTAGGTGGGTGGTGGTCCCTGTATTGTGATTACCGAAAAGTGCTGAGCAGTGCACCCTGCAAAAGGGGGCTGTGGAGAACACTGGTAATGCTCATTGTTTTAAAATGGGATGACTCATTTTTATAGATGCAAAGGTTCATTCTGTATTCGTTTGAACTGAAGCAACAACTTTTTTTCCCCCCCCCCTTACAATATTGTTTGCTTCATTCTAATAAACTGAATACGTGGAGTATTTTTTAATTAAAAACTGTTATGCTTATGAGAAAACTGTTTGGTTTGGTGTTGAGTACTTGGTGGCCGGGGACCAGGAGTTTGACAGTTCTCTGGCCCGGGGATTTGATTGTTCCCTGACCCATATGGTCCCACTAAGACTCTGTAAGCTTCCATCTGGAAGGCCCTTCATGTTCAGTAGGAAAAAAGAAAAGCAGGTTGCTGGAGAACATGTATAGAAAAATGTATCTGTTTTCTAGAAAGGAGAAACCACAGAGGAGTGATCATGTTCTTTTATGAAAGTGAGTTATCTGGCGTTTCCGTTGACACGTATTGTTCTGGTGCTGCATTTATTTACATCTAAAGTGTAAATGAAAGAACCCTCTGACTTCCACCCAGCACGTTCAGGTGTCACACACATTTCCTACAGGAAAGACGGATCTATGGCCTGTTCACACCCAGTGACTCAATACAGTTCAGGGGTCACATTTACATTTTTCTTGTAGGAAGAACCAAAGTGCAGCTCAGATAAAACAGCGCCCTGTTGTATTGTGGAAAGGTTTGGCCGAAAAGCTAACAATTCATATCAGACTTTATTCAGCTTTGAAAACCTGCTCCTGATAATTATAATTACATTGTCTGTCTACAGTGCAATTTTTTCCACAGTCCAAGCAATTGCAAGCTGTGCTAACTAGAGGTAGAAAAGCTTAGAAGTCGATAGATCTTGAAAAGGAGACTGTAGGTGCTTTTTGTGGGCACCTATTTTGATTATTTTAATATTAAAAATACCAACATGTCCATAATTTATCATCTCTCTCTCTCTCTTTCAAACGGGGGTTCTCTGCTCGCTTGTGTGCAGGACAAAGGCTTGATGGGGGGAGGGGGGGGTTCGCATGACTTGCAGAAGAAGTCTTTTTCTCTTCTGCAAGCTCTTGTAACTCTTTAATGACTAAGACAAACTCTGCAGTTGTTTCTTTTTGCATATCAAAGCACAGCTTGCTCCAGAAGTTAATGAATGTCTAGGCTCCATAAAGTTTTTGCTTTGTTTTCCTTTGTTTGTGATTAATTCACAGTGAGGATTTTATACAGTAACTGACATCATGCTGCCTAATAATATGTTTAAACAAACATCTGTCCTAATTGCATTTATTAAAATAATGTACCTGTTCCGACTTACATACAAATTCAATTTAGGAACAAACCTACAGTCTCTATCTCATATGTAACCCAGGGACTACCTGTGTGTGTATATATATATATATATATATATATATATATATATATAATTTATATAATAATTATAAATTATTATATAATTTATATAATTTGATTCTCCTAATGATTGTGTATATGTCAAATAATGCTGTTAACTCTTTTCTTTGTAACTTCAGATGACACGATAAGTCAACTAGGCATTGGATTTCAGCCAACCTGAGCATGCTGGTTGACTAGGAACACTGACAGCTATTTTAAATGTTTATTCTCACATTACAAGTATCAGTTTTTATTCCTTTAGGAACTGTCTTTAATCTCCATTAGGAGCTTTTGAAATACAGATAGGGCTGCACTTTTAGCTCCCTGCTGTATAATAGATACCAGTCCCTATGTTGGGCCTTGGCACCCCTCTGCAATTCCTTTAACAAAGCATAACTGTCATGTCATCTAATTCAGGATAGCAGTAAAAACCCTTTAGGGTTTTTAAACATTTTTGAATGGGCATACACTGTAAAGAATATGTGTTCCTATATACATAAGTTTATTCTGTGGACCACCATCTAAATTTGCTAGTTCCATTGCTGTCTGTACTTTAGGTATTGATCCAGAACAGACTATAAAATATATGTGATGTATAAAAAACTTTTCTGGTTTTAAAGCAAAACTAAACTTTAAAATGAAAAAAAAAAATGCAAACAAGCAATAAAATACACTCAACTGCCTATTCAAAATTTGTTACTTGCACTCACCTGTTCTTACTCTGACACAGGTGTTGCCATCTTCACCTGCATATTTCTCTTACAGTAACATTTTTTCTGAGAGTATGCAACACGTAGAAAGTGTCCATAGTGAGAATTAAAGAGTCATAGAATCATTTTACTGCAAAAACTTCTAACTATTCAGCCATTGTGCTGCCCCACAAGAGTCGATATACAAGTCTGTATGATATGTACTCTGCATTCCCCTGTGCTAAGGACAATATAGATAAGTAAACTTACAAGTATTTAATGTGCATTCCTCTGTCAGTTAATGAACAGAACACAAAGGTAAATTATATTATCACAGAATTCCATCCAACCTTTACATTGTAACTTCTTGAGTAGGTTCTTTCCCTATGGTGACCTAAACGTGACTTTGAATTTCACTTCTATCCTAGCAAAATACTCTTAAGTGGCCAAAGTTTCAAAGAGTTCAATGTTATTTATTAAAAAAAGGCTTGAAGAAAACTGTACCCTTGATACAATTTGTCTTTTAATTTTAAAAATGTTATTTTGTGAAATTTTGATTTCCGCCCTATTAACACCCCAGAATGAAGCTCACCCCGCCTGATACTTTACCACTATTCCAGTGATCTCCATTGTGTGGTCCTACTAGTGAAGTAGTAGATCCTCAAAGGATCCTTTTCTTTCTCACGGTCTCATTCTTCCCTATGCAGAAATATGGACTCTTAGGACCATTGGTGCTCATATGGCACATGGTGTACAGCTCCCAACAGGAATGAATAGGGAGATGGTGCACCAAGGCCTGGTGGGTGCTTATCTATGCCAGCTGATAATTTTTGGTGGAAGGGTTCAGCAGGGTTCAGTGTTTTCATAGCTTCCTTAAAACAAGACACTGGCCCTGATTCATCATTGAAATCCACGATCGCGGGAAGTGCGATAATACGCGCGACCAGCGATCGCGGATTACCGCGGTCCGGGGCTCGAGTGCGCGCGTACACTCGCGTCCTGAATCTGTCGGCCGGATTCCTGCCATGCGCAATAGGGGTCGCGAATCTGCCAATTAAGGCAATTTATATATATATATATATATATATATATATATATATATAGAAAATTTTGCCCTGGCGAACCCTTTAACTTGTAATTTCTAAGTTGAAACATTTCCCATATATGTATTTCAGCTGTGAATTTAGCTTGGGAGTTGGGAGCTTTAATGGAATTAGAGAGATTTTGTAGTATTTAGGAAAATCCTGCAAGCAAACAAAGGGAATTAGCACATTCTTACAGCCTTATTGTTGTGAGATCGGTGGCACCATTGGGGGTCCATCTCACCACCTATAGATAATGGAAGCTCTTGATGCACTTGCCATTTCTGTTCATTGTCATTTATTATCAGGAATAAACTTCTTGTTCTGTAGACTTTCTGCATGGATCTTTCATAAAGCAGCCCAGACTGTAATCTACACCAATAAAGTCAGGTGTATCTGCTGACCTGCATATGACATAGTGCACACTTAAGATAAACACCCAGTTACAAGAAATCAATATATGGAAGTTGCAGCTCATTGTTTCTGTCATTGGAGTCTAATTAGTTTTGTATTGTTTATAAATCATTTCTGTATATCCGCTATATGTTTATTTTTTTACATTGTCTTCTTTGGTTATAAACTTGTCAGCTGGGACTTTGCCAGCGATTCACCCGGACAGACAGGAATGCATTACCTCAGAGTCTGTGTACTAAGCCACATACCTGCCTGGGGCATGTAATTCCACCTTTTAGTTAACAATTTAACTTGTCTTCTCAAGAAACTTTGTTCCATATTAAAGCATTGTTCTGCTCCTTGGCTGCAAGTTCAACTTTCAGAGAAGATTGCCAGGGACTGTTATAGTGTACGCTTGTGCAACTAGGCAAAGGGTTTATGTAAGTAGAAAATATTTTAACATTTTTCTTGACAGAGCTATTATTGTATTAATTATTTATTTGTATTATCATTGTGTCCAGTGGTTGTTCATGCTGTTTTGTTTTGTTGTATGTTTGCATAAAGCATAGGATTGTATTATGATCATGCCTGGTGGTTCGGTATGTTATGAATGTAGTAGAATTAAATTATGATCATGTCCTGTGATTGGTTATGTTGGAACTGTAGTGTTCTATGAATAAAGCATTATTATTAATATTATTATTAATAAACAGAATATATATAACGCCAACATAATACGCAGAGCTGTACAATAAATAGGGGTAGAATTTAGCAGACGAATACAGACCGTGACACATGAGGAGGAGAGGACCCTGCCCCGAAGAGCCTAAAATCTCAGAGGTGGGGGAAGTATCACACAATAGGAGGGGAAATATGTAGTGGTGGAAGGTAGTGACAGTTTCAAAAGACAGAAGAAGATGGGTAGACAAGTTTGAATGGGTCATAATGGGTTTAGAGTGCTCTTTTAAATGAGCAGAAAGTGGGAGCAAGCCAAATAGGATGAGGAAGACCATTCCAGAGAGTCGGGGCAGCTCTAAAGAAGTCTTGGAGTAGTGTGTGTGATGAGGTTATGAGTGAGGAAGTCATTGGTAGGTCATTGGAGGAGCGAAGAGAGCGGCTAGGGGGGTATTTTTCTATCAGGTCAGAAATGTAAGTGGGATAGGAACTGTGGGGGGATTTGAAGGCAAAGCACAGGAGCTTGAATTTGATTCTAAGATGAAATGGAAGCCAAAGAAGAGAACTACAAAGAGATGCAGCGGAAGAGGAGCGGAGGGAAGGATGGATGAGTCTGGCTGCAGCATTCATAATAGATTGTAGAGGAGAGAGTCGGGTTAGTGGAATAATACAGTAAAATAGAATTGTAACATGATCATGTCCTGTGATGGTTATGGTTAAGGTTATGTTGGGGGTTTAGCTTTGCATTATGATAATGTCCAGTGGTCTGTCATATTTGGGTGTAGTGTTCTTTTTATAGAGTGTAATAGAGTTGTATTATGATGACTTCTGATAGTTATATTGGAGTTGTAGTGTTGTGTGTATGTAAACAATGTAAAAGAATTGTGTAATGATCATTCCTAGTGTGTGGTGATTTTATAGTGTGTAATAGAATTGTATTATATTCATGTCCAGGTAAAAGTGTTGTGTTTTTTGTTTAGAGTATAAACAGTTGTATTAATATGATCATGTCTAGTGGCCAGGCTATATTAGAAGAATAGTGCTTTATGCCCACATGTAGCATAATAATGTAATATTAAAATTAATTGCAACAGAATCTTCCTAAATCTATAATGCATCATTTTCATAAGAAAAATAAAAAAACAAGAGTATTGCTGTTTCTAATCCATGCAAGTCTCTAGGCCAACACAGACATTCAGAACTATTGGTTTAAAGCACGGATGCTGCCTAATATTATAGCCTTTTCGTGCAGCTTATTGTGGCTTCTTTGCTTTTGTCAGTTCTTTATAAAGGAACCATGACTTCCATGGAGTATGGAGTATGGCTAGGGAAGGAATGAGAACGTAATTACTTTGCCATATTATTTGCATGCAACACTATATAAATGAAGACTGATAGAAGCAAGAACATACCTTCTAGATTAGGAGAGGATTCATATGCTTCACAGGGGATGACTGGGGAAGCTTTTGGATGTCTTGTGCCCACCCATCTCATTGTGTTTTATATAGATGAATCGAAAATCCAGCCATCAATAATCCGGATCCTTCAGTTTTCCGGCATGAATTTCACATTGCATTTTCAATACAGGGACTGTAATACACAGTTTGGCCACCTATGTTTTGATGGCGCTGTTCTGCAGAAACAGCTGTTAGGTCTTGCTTGCTAAACTAAATACACGCTGAGATGTCCCTGCCGCCTGCTCCCTGGAACTGTGCCAGATTTCCGCGGGTGCTGCGAGAGGAAGGCTGGCCTGGGTGTGAAGGTGAGTATAATCTACAAAAATCTGGAATTTTCGAAATTCTGGCACTTATCAGGTCTGGAGGTTGCCAAATTTTTGAATGTCAACTGTATAAATAAAAATGAAAACCAATACTTACAGTATTGGCTTTCTAGGCACTTCTAAGCCATAAGGTGCCCAGCCAGAGCCAGGATGTAGAGAAGGTTACATTAGGGCAGTTTCAGACCTGCTTTAGGATTGAGCAGACCCATACGGCACCCCACAGCTGGCACCTTGCTCACGCCACAGCTCTGGTTCTTAAAGAAACAGTGTCTGCACATTTGACAGCTAGCAGTAGTGATCATTACTTATGAGCCACCCCTATTGATTCCCTATGGAGCTACCGCTGCCATTGCATCTACATGTAGAGTCACCCCAGAGGCAGCGGTTCCCTGGAGGAAGAAATCACCGCACGGCAACCTCACTGCCACTGTGAACATAGCCTATAGTGTATTCATCTTACATTAGTCAAAGTGATCTGACCATGAGGGCTCCTGGTTGGCACACCAAATATTCAGGAAGTGTCCTGCTGGCTTGGATGGGTGCACAGAGTGAGTTTTATGTTTGGCAATTAGATAACAGAGAAAAAAATCTATGGAATTTTCTAGTTGACAGGAGAAAAACACAAATCACAATTTAATTTTTTCAGGATAATAAAAAATTCCAGTTGGCGTCCCATTGACTTATCATACCAATGTAAATACATTTCAATACTTGCTGCTGATAACATACTACACTATAGCAAATGACCTTGACACACATATATTCATATTTTACCATAATATTAAATAGCATTTTGTCGTACTTCCTCCATAGGTAAATGTGTAAACACGCAGATATCTGCATAAATCAAAGGTTATTTGTCACCATGAAAAGAGAGTTTGGTAAAGGAATGTGTTATATCAATTCTGGGATTAATGTTACTGTATAATACAAATTCCCTGTGTGCAGAATACAGGACAAAACTCTCTGGCATTCAGCCCGCTAGCTAGTACTGAAGACTATGGGGATGATAACTATGAACAGAATGTTGTGTAGCTCCTGGATACATTAGGATTTCGCCAATAAAACTGAATATTTATCTAGGAAGGATTTAGGCTAAGATTTCCTGCTGGTTATCTGTCAAATACCAGTAATTATGATTTTGATTCTTACATAAAACTTGGCAAATCAATGCTATCACTAGAGAGCCCAGTGCCCCGAGGGTGCTATGTGTAGCCATTTGTAGCTAATACAGGGGTTTGTGCATGGGATGGTGCAGGTGCCAAAAACAGTATTCTCCCCAGAAGAAGCTGTAGGCGGGTGGTGGCCCATCTTTTCAGTAGCCACCCAAAATCGTGCTTACTGAAAACTGCCAGGTGGTGTGCCCAGCTAAAAGGGTCTTAGGAGAGTTTGTTGAGATCTGGAAAAAATGGACCTGCATCTGGTATATAAGTGGCAAAAAATGTAATTTTTTATCCCATGGAATTTATAGCTGTCTCTGTAAACTAATGAACACCACCATTGTATTCTGTAGTCCTGAAGGTGACACAGGTTTTCAATGGATACAGTACTGTAGTACAATGAGTGAATGTTTTTACCCTGGGAAGTGTGAAAAAAAGAAAACCAATGCAACTTTAACATCTAAGCATAGTAAGCTGCAATGTTACTGTTTAGATTAGTGTTTCCCAACCAGAGTTCCTTTAGGACAGGGGTGACCAACACGTGGATCGCGATCTAACAGTAGATCACAAAGGCAACGCTAGTAGATCGCGGAGCCCTGCCTTTCAAAATAAACTCTACCGCACACAGCTATTAATTAATAATCCAATAGTTATTATTCCAAATACCATTCCACCATGACTGATGATCATTTGGAAGTCTGTTCGAGGCTGGCTACCAGAAACTACTGTCCGGACTAAGCAACTTTTTGCTGATTCCATTCAGTTTAAGACGTCATCAGAGTAAGGTAATGTCCAAAAATATACAGAATTGTATTGTGCCATGTTCATGCTGTTAAGCAAGGTAGACAATATATATTTTAAATATTAAGTGTACTCGGTACATATATAAATAAATATATGTTTAGCATTTTTATTGTTGGTAGATCATTTTGACTTGGTCATTTTAAAAGTAGCTCGCATGCCAAAAAGTGTGGCCACCCCTGCTTTAGAAGTTGCTAGCGGTTCCTTGAGCAGTTTGTGTCTCCCAGATAAGTTTATGTGGAATGTAGGAATTATTCTTTCTATTAGCCATCAGGTTATTTTTATATTTGAGTTGTGGATATAGGTATTGTGGTAGGGGTTCCCTGAAGACCTGAAAGTTATTTCAAGGGTTCCCCCATGCTAAAAGTCTGGTTTAGAGAAAATTTAATAATGCATTTTCTTTTGAAATGTTGCGTTTGCTTTTGTTACACATTGGTGTATGAGTTACAAATTCTGAGTCAAATAACAATCACCTTTGCTTCTGAATGGAGATCACACTTGAATAGTGATTGAACCACAAATGTATGCTTTTAAATGGCAACCAACATTTGGCAATAGAAGGTTGCCTTAAGCCTGCTTTTCCTGCATTTCAAAAGCACCTCCAAAGAAACTCAGTGCAATGCAAAGCAGCTCAAATGCAGCCATGTGCACTGCTTAGAAGGATTTTAATGACTTGCATTTAAAGAAAAGCCAGACCTGTAGACCCCAAAGCTATTTTGTATGAAGTATATGTGCAAACCGTCTGTTAGTGAAGCAATGACAACTTTCTATAACTCTTCTGGAAAAACAAGGCAATCATGCATAGCAGAATGTGAAAAACAATCAGAGAATAGATTGGACATGGTCACTTACTGCAGACATTCTTGCTAGGCGGCAGATTCCTTTCAGCAGGTATGGACTTATTGGCTTCATCCAGAAAACTCATTAAGCCACACTTACTGCGTTTAATAAGCGTGCAGTTTATTTGTGAGGTCCATACCCGGTTCTACAGTTTGGAATTTGTTAGGCAGCCAAACAATATAAAATGTGGCAGACATCTAGGAGACGTGGTGACTGATATTGTTCAGACACAGCAACTATCACTGCAGCTCTCGAGTAATTTAGAGGTCCTTCCCCCAGGGGGGCTTTTACGTTTACCAAGGGATAAATTAGGTTTGGAATATAATAATGGAATCTCAGCTCCTAAATGACCTCTGTCTCTGTTGTAATAATCTGAAAATCTGCTGCATTTATGTGCACAACAACGATCTATGATTTCCAAGACCAATTAAGAGTTGGATAAATCTGCAGCAAAACAGATAAGTCATTTTGAGTGTATCTAAAGCCAAAAGGTTTTCCAGCAAGAGTTTTTGTTTCATACTTTTACAAATCTACAAAAAGCCATACTGCAAGTTTGGAAAAGTGTAGCCCTTTTGTCTTGTTTAAAACACTATTTGGCTGCCATTGAATAATATTGAGCATCTGGTTTGCCCTTGCACCAGAAAGAAGGGAATGACCACCAAGGCAGCAATGTATTCATTGCTCTCTCCATCTCTTTCTCTGTGTATATATATATATAAATAATTCAGTGTTCTCCCCATCCCCTTTTAGCAGGGCGCATTAGTGGGGCTGCCACCTTTCTACAATTTCCCCCTTAAAAAATGTCTGGGTTTAACACTGAGTGTGTGTGTATATATATATATATGCTCCTAAATTGGGATATTTATATGTATCAGAAGTTTAACATTAATGGAAGTTTCAAACAACATGGCTTCAAAGATATTTGCAAATGTATACAACAGGTATACAATTTCAACCCTTTTTAACAAAACCCCACTTTACCAATATGTATCATTCTGGAAACTTTTTCACCACCAATGCCACTTGAACCAATGCCACTTGATACCCAATCAAAAAAATTTGGTGATGCTTTTGGCACGGCTTGAATTTGCCATTGCTAATGACATTTTGACTGCATAGAAGAAAGTAAAGCACAGCGCCAGTCAAACAGCCAAGAACACAATAAAAATACATGGTACCACCACTTGCAAACGGTAACCCCAACCCATATACGCACTAGGGTTCTCTCGTCACTCCTTTCTCAGTTGAGGTGACATTACAGAGATAATGAAGTTTCTTCCCATCTTCCAGTCCTTAGGTCTAGTAGCCATTCACAAGGCCTGAACACTGTTACATTACTAATAGAGTGATGTCTAGCTCTTATGGGTCACCAGCATTGCTTATTCAAGGCCAATTAGGACAGAGGAAGGAGCATTGAGGTAGGATAGATATGACTAGTATATGGGGGTAAAGGGGGGTATTCAGGGGTTCTTTGCAGAGACCCCTATTCTGCTTTTTTTTCCGTACATTATATCTTTATCTACGTACTTGTTCCAGCCTAAAGAATCAAATTATTGACGCAAGAGAGTTATCATGACAACCAGGCAACTTGAATTTTCAAAAAGGAAGCCAGCTGTGGTTGTATTAAAACAGAACTAAATTTATCTTTCCTCGCTTCATTGTTGGTGCCAACATCTTCATGTGTTCCTAATTTGGGTTTGGGTCTTTGGACACCTTAATTGGCCAGGCTGAAATGACAAAACTTCCTCAATCATTCCCAATGCTTAGGTATACTGAGTTGTGCATGCAATTCCATGTAAGTTTACAATTACCAGAAGATTGTGAACAGGCGGGGAGATTTGATTTATTGCTGAAGGGACATAGCCTGTCCCTTCTGCAATAAAGAGTTGCCTACTTGCAATTGTTTAGTTGTAAAGTTAAGTTCCGCTCCAAACTTTAGTGAAACAAACATTTCTTTCCTGGACAATTATGACTTCCAACAAATAGTTTCTAACGTCCATTTTTTCTGAAGATATGATGTGGGAATTTCCATTCATTTCTCATGCATGAGTCATACAGGAATGAGGGGAGTACAGGATAAGACCGTTCCAACTCTTTAGTTTTTATGGTCAGGTCAGGGAAACACATCCGTGAGAGATGGGGTATTGTCCTGTTTAATATATTAACAATCTTGGCTATAGCATTCCTGTAAGATGATGCTTTAGGTTAGTGAGTTAGAACTGATGTATCCGGAAGATAATTGGTAGGTTAGGTCTTTAATGGAGATATACAGTTCAGTATCACATTGTCATTTAAAGTGGCCACAGCTTTCAGATTCCGAACCACAGAGCTTCCTAGCTGTCGGCATTGACCATTATACAGGTCTTAAAAAAGATGTCAATCTGCCAGAAAAGCAACCAGCAAACAGATTATGCTATATATAAACCATTATAACTGTGCCAAAGTCAGAAAGTTCATGGCATAAGCTGAAGCCTATGATTAAACTTTACATGAATTAGTAGATTGGATTTCAGCATTAGCAGATAACATTATATAGGCAGTTTGAGCATCATAAAACGTATCATTTGTGGCTCCAAGCACCTTGGAAGCCAATAGGCATTTGGTTCTTGTTTTTAGCCTTTTTCTGCAGTTAAAGTACAGACCAAGACATTAGGGGTTTCATTGTAAATACCGACCCCATTGTTGCGCCTTGCCTTAATGAACCCTTAGTGTCCATTTTATTCCTTTTTTTCTATTACATTTTACCCTGAATCATTGATAGGCAAGGGAGTGTATTTGACAATTAACTCCAACAGTGGCTCAGCTTCCCTCTGCTTTTGGGGTTCTTGCCATTCCTTCCAATGCTACCATCATCTTTTTTGATCTGTGTTTTACATTTTTATTATTATTACACAGTATTTATATAGCTCCATCATATTACACAACATTGTACAAAGTTCATAATCATGTCACTAACTGTCCCTCAAAAGAGCGCACAATCTAATGTCCTTACCAGAGTCATATGTCATCAATGTAGGTCAATTTTTGGGGGGAAGCCAATTAACCTTACTGCATGTTTTTGGGATGTGGGAGGGAACCGGAGTACCCAGAAGAAAACCCACACAAACTCCATGCAGATAGTGTCCTGGCCCCGGATTCAAACCTGGGACCCAGCGATGCAAAGGACAGAGTGCTAACCACTGAGCCACCGTGCTGAGCTACATTATAAGAAAACTTGTGATGATGTATGCCCAATGCCAGGCATGCAAAGAAGGAGCAGCCCACACCCTTTTGGGATATCTGCTGCAAGTAAGTCAAAAGACTGCGGATTTCCCCTTCTATATTTACTGCCATGGCAGTAAAGATGGAAGGAGGCCTCTGCAAAAATTGTAAAAACAAAAATAAATAAAAAAACCCCACTTTTTTACATTATATAAAAAGGGGTATCCACACTTCTATATAATGTTTAAAATGTGATGTCAGGTCTGCTTAAAATATTGGGGCTAAAAGGTTCCCTTCCTCCTCTGGTTATAAAGTTTAGAGATACACAATTATTGTATTTTTGGAGATTAAATCATCTATCTGCAGGCCTGGAGCTGCTAAAGAGATCTTGGGATATATAGAATTTTTCCGTAACCACATATGGAGCCAGGAATTTAAACCAAGGAAAAAAAAAAAAAGGAGTCAAAGCAAAACCATGATTGAGGTTTTACTAGTGTAATAAGGTCACATGGGCGAGAGAGAGACGTGTCTGCATGATTTACACCATGAAAGAAGGCCCTCTGCTGGATGAATTCTAAATTAAACTGGGAAAAAACACCTAAACATAAAACACAATGTTTGGCATCTATATATAAAATCTCGATAGTAAAAAGAAAAAGGTGGAATGGAGGGGGGGGGATGTAATTTGGAATTAACTCTTCTCATTCAATCAAAATACTCTTTAAATATCTCCTGTCCTGACAATATTATTAGCTTTAAAATTTTAGTTTTTAGCTCTAATTAATAATCAGAATATCTTGAAAATAGGCTGGTTTGTGTTTCTGAAGAATAGAACAGAATAACTTTCTGAAGAAAAGAATCTAACATCCATTAAAAGTTATACAAACTTTCTATAGAATATGACCAATCTATATTATCAGTAGAATTCTGATAGAAACCTGTACTAAGTGTATTGATTGTTGTATCAAAAAATAATTTGTTCAACATCAACATCAAAAGAAGAACCAAGCATTGTATCCAAAGAAGAAAGATGTTATTTTATTGTTTGAATATAATACTCACAACAAATTATTTTTGTTTGATTTAAAAAATATGAACTTAACTTTAAGAATAAGTTATGGAAAGTTGTGGTATAGTTATTGGTTCCTCATGTCCATGAACATCATCTGTGTTTGAGATACTACATGTAACATCTCACCCATGGCCACCAATGAGGAACGAATGGAAGCAGTGGTGAACATCCTGTACCACCTGTTGCTGCTCTCCGGTTCATTTGGAGCCAATGGCCAAGTGGTTGGTGCAGCCAAGTGGTGGGCAAAGTTGCCTTCCAGAAATGTTTCCACTGTCTGTTTAAAGTTAGCCTAAAGGACGGACTGGGTTTTTATTATTACTAATAATATTATTTTTTGTTTATCACCAACATATTGTGCAGCACTTTACAAGGTCATGTCGTTAACTGTCTCCCAAAGGGGCTCACAATCTAATGTCCCTACCATAGTCATATGTCTGGTAATACAACCTAAGGTGAATATTGGGGAGAAGCCAATTATCCTAACTGCATGTTTTTGGATTGAGGTAGGAAACCAGAGCACCCAGGTGAAACCCACACAAACACAGGGAGAATCTGCAGACTCCATGCAAACTCTTTTGTATTTATTGTATATATGTTTGTGTTCATCAAATATCCTAATCTGTTCTAAATTCCTAAATAAATAAGCAAAGTGGCTGCAAATCACGCCTGCAGTCCCTGTAGGATTATTTATTATGAAGTAGTAGTTTTGTTTCTTTTTCATGTTTTTGACACCAGCTTTCCCCTGAGCATAACTGTTCCCCTGTTTTACCTTTTAAGTTGCTAAGACGTTAGCGGAGATGTACAGCAGGCACTTCAAATATTTTTTTGTGGAAAGCAATTAAAGACAGCAATACTTTTAGATCAGCAACCATACCTGGGAATGTATTTGTATGCTGATAAGGGCCGGGATTACCTGCCAATTCCGCTGCCTTATCACTGCTCCACGTGCCGGTGCTTTATGATTGAAGCTCAGCTTGATTATATCTACTTCATCCAAAAAAATGAAGGAACGTGGAGCGTCTCACTTTGGGCTCAAATAGCCTCAGCCAATGCCATACTTCATGAATTATGGCCATTGGATGGGCCAAGATGTTTTTAATCTGTACCTGAGGAACAAAGTAAACACGCGCTGAGAATGAATTGTGGCTGGTAGAAATGTATTTATTTGTTTACAATGTTTTTATAGCATGGATATGTTTTAAAGTACTGTTCACATCCATAGTTTTCTCTAGAAGAAATCATAGGCCAGTGTTTCTCATCCTCTCTAATATTCAGGGATTGAGATCTTCAGGGAACCCCTTCTATAATTACTATATTTATAGCTCACAGTATATTAGTGTGGTGGTCAGTGGGAAGAATGTCTCTAAAATTGCTGGCTATTGGGAAGAATGCTACAGATAACCAAAAAAAAAAATTGGTGACTAATAAAAACTGACCTGTAATGCACAACTTGCTCATTGCTCAAGAAACCCCTAGCAAACTCTGTTGGAACCCTGGTTAAGGAACACTGGTCTAGACACATTCCTCTAGAGTCTGTAGGAAACTGGAGCACCCTACACCGCTAAAAGATATACAAACTCCATACAGCTAGTGTAACAAAGGACTTAGGTCTGAAAAGTAAGAGTGCTAAACAGTTATTCACCATGCTGCGTCTAAATATATAGTTTGAAGGGGACCCCAGGGGCTTTATGGCCTAGTAATTGAATATGCCCCATTGGTCTATTACTATGTTGACCTGTCTCATCCTCCAATTGTAAGATCTAGGAGAGAATGTAGATAAGCAACCAATTCACTTCCCAGGGTTGCTGTATGCCTTTAGGGACACCAGAGGTTGATAGGTTTCTTGGGTGCACTTTAAGGTGTGGAAATATACATATACCTCCATGTTCTGTTGAGATGAAGAGGGAGTTGTTCTGTTGTCACAACACACTTTCTCTCCTGGAGTGACAATGCTGCACTTTTATAGATCATTAAAAAAGGTAGTGTTGTCACCCTAGGAAATGAAAGTGGTCCAGAAGGTGTCAGCCATTGAAAAAAAAAAGAAGACAAAAACTAATGTAACTAACACATCTAGGGATTGCTGCAATACATGTGTGACATCTTTTAATATGTTTCTTTTTCTTTTCTTGCAGATTGAAAACAATAAAGATGGCGATTGACATGTCTGCATTTTGGTTCCTTTTGTTTTTGGTGCCATGTGTGCAACTTCAAGGCACTAATACGAAACCAACTTGGCCAAACTATAAAGTTCCCGTAATAGTTCCTGAGTCTACCACTGGCTTGGAGAAACCACACTTTGATGCAGCACCAAGACTAGATGTGTCAGGTTCCTGCGGTCCCGATTGCCACAAACATTTCCCAACTCCAACGTTTGGGGAACTGAAAGAGAATATGGCATATGAAACCCTTTATTCCAATGGAAGCCGCACACTTACTGAAGTAGGCATTTATGTTGTTGCCAGCAAAGCCAGGACTGAAAATGGGGCAGGCAAGTCCCGTCGGAAGAGGCAGATCTATGGCCATGACACTAGATTTAACATATATGGGAAGAACTTCTTACTTAATTATCCATTCTCAACATCGGTGAAGTTGTCCACAGGCTGTACGGGCACTTTGGTAGCCGAAAAACATGTCCTCACAGCAGCCCATTGCATCCATGATGGTAAAAGCTATGTGAAAGGAGCACAGAAGCTCAGGGTGGGCTTCCTAAAACCAAAAGTAAAAGACGGAGGCAAAGGTGGAAACCGCACATATCCAGGAGCAAGTGACAAAATGAAGTTCCAGTGGATTCGAGTGAAAAGGACACATGTCCCAAAAGGTTGGATTAAAGGTAATGCCAATGATATTGGCATGGATTACGACTATGCTTTGTTAGAGCTCAAAAAGCCACACAAAAGACAATTCATGATGATCGGAGTAAGTCCTACAGGCCGTCAACTGCCCAATCACCGTATTCATTTCTCCGGCTTCGACAACGACAGACCAGGAAACTTGGTCTACAGGTTCTGTGAAGTTAAGGACGAAACCTATGACCTTCTTTACCAACAATGCGATGCCCAACCTGGCGCCAGTGGTTCCGGAGTCTATGTCCGGATGTGGCGAAGAGATAAGCAAAAATGGGAGCGTAAAATCATTGGAATATTCTCCGGTCACCAGTGGGTTGACAGAAATGGTGACAAGCAGGATTTTAACGTAGCTGTGCGCATCACACCTCTTAAGTATGCCCAGATATGTTTCTGGATAAAGGGAAACTATATAGATTGTCAAGATGGCTGAGACATAGTCCAAGGACATTTCAGTGACTGTCTTATTATTTCAAGAAAGGCCAAAACAGACTGCTAATGCTAAAGCATTCCACCAACTGGTTGAGTGAATCCATTGTGTAAGGCGTTGTTGGAGAAAATTGGATCGAAACACTGCGACACAATGCCCGCTTTGATCTTTATACTTCACAAATACTAATACTAAGTTCAAGAGTTGCACAAGACAGCTGTTGATGAGAGTTAATATATTTTACAGAACAATGTTTTTTTTTATTTTAGATCTTCGTTTTGTTTCTTACCGGGCATAATTAGCCAGCATTGCCACGCCAATATGCAACATTGATTGGTGGGTTTCTGTCAAAATATAAAACATTGAGGACTGAGGACACTGAAAGTCATTTGACAGTCATTGTGTACCGCACAATATATAATCTGCACTTTCCTGCTCCATAATAGAATTGAAAATACTTTTTTAAATGACTATTTCTTTATTGATGTTTGATTACTGCAGTGGATGAGCAACTGTATTTTTCTCTCTCCTAAAGTAGCTTTTAATCTCAGGATGTACAGAGTATGCAGATGGAAGTTAAAATGTATTATTATGATGTCAAACTAGAAGGGTTTTTTTTAGCAAAACCTGTTTAGAGAGCATTATTTTACTGTTCATCTTAAATGTACAGGATTATAAAAGGGATTTGTTGGCACTGGGAAACTAGTTTTAAATAGTTTGGCTTTGGAATTTAGAAGGGGCTATATTCTATTTTAGGAAGTGTTTCCTCTCAGCTAAAAATTTTCTACTTTAAGCTTCAATTCATAAAGTCATATCTTAAGAACGTTCCAAATTGTCACAGCTACGGAACTCCTGTGCTACTGGTTCTCAAATGTCTAAACTTGGACAACTACTCATAAATATGAAAATAAATTATTTCCAACTTGCTTTTAGTTTTCAAGGGCTGTTGAGCCCTTGTTTTGCCCATGAACTGCAAAACAATGGGTTCATTTTAATTCAGATGTCCCCAGGTGCACATACCTACTTTGTTTAGACCATCAGGAGTCAAATGTAAACCCAATGGCTACAGATTGCTATGGGCAATTGACTTCATATGTGACATTCCATAGTACATAGTTACATAGTAATGTTGAAAAAGACCCATCAAGTTCAACCACTAGGGAAATAAACATACTACAAATGAGTATATACCAAATAAAACCCTATAGACATAGTTGATCCAGAGGAAGGCAAAAAAAAAGATATAAAGATGGTTCAATTTGCTCCAACAGGTAAGAAAAAATTCCCGATCCTATGAGGCAATCGGATGTTCCCTGGATCCACACTCTCTGTTATCTTTACTTTAAATCTTTAATCCACATTTATATTCTGTGCTTCTAGAAATCATCCAGCTTTCTCTTAAATCAATTTGTACAACTTGAGAAAGCCTAGTGAAAAATCCCTCCTGTACATGTTCCAGTATATACTGCAGGGAAGGGTAATTGAACCAAACCTGTTGCTTGTTGCTTTGAATAGATAAAGTACGGGTTTGCTTTAATTTTAATGATATTTCAGGATGTTGATGTCTGGTAAGGATATACAAAATCTGTGATAAGAATGCCTTCCTTACAGCAGACATTGTCATAGTATTGCTTCTTGAGTCCTCAAGATAGGGATCCAGTTGCTCATTCAAACCAAAATCTGTTTTGGTGGCAATTTGACCTCCAGTTCAATGTTGAGGCTCAGTTGACTAATACTTTAGCATACTAGGCAGTCACATCTAATCGTAGCTAATGGTAACACCATGTAGGGGGAATCAGAAGAAAACATATAGCGACATATTGCAGGTAGAGATGTAAATATCTTTAGCTACATCATCTATTCTAACTGATATAGAAGAGATAAACTACAATTATTATACAGGCGTCCCCCAACCCCTCTACCTTAAGTGAAGAATGTTGAGTAAAAGCTTTAAAAGAAGAAAAGAAAAACGTACTCACCTCTTCTAGGTTATGTTACTGAGTCTTAAGAACATGATCCTGCATAGTAATGGAGTAGTATGGCCTAGAAATGCTAGGCTTCAAGAAGAAGGCTATGTTCCTTCATAGTACTGGAGTGGGTTCGGAAGAAATTTTTTTGGCATCCCCATTTACTAATCTAAAGTAGCCTGCAGAATTTAGAGCATGCCCACCTTTTGATTCCCAACTGAACATTAATATTCCCTTTGAAACACACCAGTACACAGCACTGCTATTCCCCGTTCCTCTCTTGGTGCAAACATGCCAACTTTGCCCAGTGCATTAGAATTCGTCCATTGGTCCCATGACCACTAAAGAGCAGCATTATGTTGCACATAGGCTTTGCTTTCTGCAGGCCAAACATATTTATATTTTTCTTCTAAATAAAACAGACATTTGTATATAGCTCATTACTTATACTTATTACTGACTCCCATATCTTGCCTGAAGTTTTCCTTTGAAGGTTTGCTAGGCCCCAATATGGAGCCCTCAATCCATTCCAGGTTCTCTATCCCGGTTTGATGTTATTAACTTCTTTTGAGTAGCATTGCGTTAAACTCGCTTCTCATTTGCAGTGAAATTCTATGGGTGGTGGAAGATGTGCTGACATAATCCAACACAACCCCTGCCGGATCTGTCATGGCCCTTGATTGGACTTGGTGGTACAGAAATCGCCCATGAAAGCTCCAGTTTCCAGGGCCCCAAAAACCAACTGTACGATAAGCAGAAAATAGGCCAGGCAGTCAGTTTAAAATTTAATAAACTTTAATGAATGTAATAACTAGTGTACAACATGTTTTCCAATATTCTGTAGCAATCTTGTTTCATCCCTTTGGGATTATGGTGCTTTTTTATGTGCTTCCAGTAGTTTACACCAATATTGGTGTGTTTCATTTACTATGTTCCTGTGCTACATAATAGCAAGCCAATGTAGTATTCCGCTGTACACATTGGCTGGGGCAGTGGTGCTGACCTTTCCAAGAAGTTTGGACCCTATTTGGGGGTCTGATTCTACTAATTGTCAATTTTGCATTACCTGTATTCCAGCAACCCAAAATGTGTAGATTCTGTAAGAAAATGGAGCCACTTTGGCAGTGAAAAGTTTTGAAAATATTACTTTAAATACTAGGTTGGAATCACAGTTCACAGTTTGGGCCTTTTTTTCCCTTGGCTTTACATGTATCGGCTGAGGTCATAGTTGGTTATGCGTGTCTCCGGCTTTAGTTCCTGACACAACCATAACTCTATCTGGTATCTCCGACCACATGATCATTATCCGAAAGGCTTTACAAGAAGTAAATAAGTGCATTGGTTTATTTATTCATATCTAATTTCTCTTTAAATATGTCTTTTACCTAAAAGGAAGAAGTCAACACTGTTTATCTAAGATGTTTTTAGCAATTGTGCAAGAAGAAATTCCAGACCAGAAGGTTGATAGTACAGGGTTTAGCACTTTGTTGAGCCTTGACAGTAATATTTCTTTTCTGCGTTTCTTGTTTGTAATATAAAGGATGCTTCTGACTTTTCTGAATGTACATCACTGGAAAAAACATGATCTAAGACTAAACAAGTGTGTTGTTTGTTTTCTTTGGTGTATTCTCATTTTTACAAATTTCGGTTTTCCAACAAGGAAAAAATGCTGCACATTGTTCATTGTTAAATGTTTTTCCACGATGACCTTTTATTTATTTTTTTTATGAGAAACAAACACATACAGAATTTGTAGCTTAGAAATAGAGTACAAATGCAACATTCTCTATATCATACTGCTCAACCTTGAAAATGCAAGTGCCAAGCAAGTGTTTCCCACCCAAGGTCCACTCCAGGGACGGCTACTACAAGCCATATTTCAAAGTGATAGTGACAACAGTGAGCCATGCCTCCATAATAAGTGAGCCATGCCTCCATATTAAGTGAACCATGCTTCCATAATAAGTGAACCATGCTTCCATAAGAAGTGAACCATGCCTCCATAATAGGTGAGCCATGCCTCCATAATAGGTGAGCCATGCCTCCATATTAGGTGAACCATGCTTCCATAATAGGTGAGCCATGGCTTCATAATAGGTGAACCATGCTTCCATAATAAGCGAACCATGCCTCCATAATAGAGGCCACTTGTAATCCTTATAAACCCATGTTGCGGAGTGACAATGCATGGGCACATTTGAGAGATAGAATCAGAGCATTTTCACCTGATACCAGTTTTCCTCAACCAGAGTTCTGTGGAACCCTAGGGTTCCTGGAGTTTATTTAAGCAGTGAACAATTTGTACTTTTTAGGTCAGTTTACGTGACACCAATGATCTTTTTGGATGTAGAGGTGAGATGCTTCCCAATGGCCAGCAATGTAAGAGACATTCTTCCTACTGATCAACACACTATAGTACTCTGAGCTGTGGATATAGTCATTATAGGAGGGGTTCCCTGAAGACCTGAAAGTCATTTCAAGGTGTTCCCCCATGTTAAAAAGTTTACGAAACACTGGATTAGAGCATGAGGTTATGCCAAGTCACTAGCTGTCCCTGGATGTGTTTTTGTTGCACAAATAATCTCCCCTATGAACACTGTTTGTATAAACAGGTTACAGAAAGATAACGTCTTCCAATTAGATAGCAATCTCATGTTTATTGGTCCTTCTAGACCAAAATTGATCAGGATGTTTGACCTGCCTTGACTGCAATTGTTTTCTTCCTGAGATAAGTAGCATTGGCAAATTTTGATGCTCTGCTGTCCTCAAAGCTTCCTTTTCAATTAAAACTTAACGAGTCAATCTTGTAAGCTCATGTGAATCCTGCAGTTTTTAATTGATTTTTAGCCCCAGTGCAGTTGAATTGGACCCTTGTGTCTAATGCAGAATAATAATGATGAAGCCTTTACCTAATTAGAGCAAATTTTCATGTGAGAAGAAGTAATTACAGAGGTGAGGGTATAAATAATTGTCAAATATGGTCTAGTCTATTTTTGTTTTACCTCCCTCCAAATGATTTAAATTAGGAGTTTCCAGTACATTATTTAATGACATTTTAGACAACTGTGCACTTACAACCTTGAGGCAATGGTTTGAGAAGGGCAAACATGACTCTGCGTCTATCCACAAAGCCAACCCCACCAGAATATGGTTTGATGAGTTTAGTGTCGAAGAACTTAAGTGGCCAACCCTGTTCTGACCTCAACCCCATTCAACACACAATTAAACGTTACTCGTCTACAGTATAAAAAATTGATTTGGTTTTGGTATTAGACTTGCAAAACAGATTTATCAAATAAAAGTGCAATATTTGTGTATATAAATGTGTGTGTGACCATATGTGCCAATTTTGTGGGTAAGCCTAAGAGCCATGAACATTAGTTTTCAGCATATAAGTCATGGTTTATTCCAGGGAGATAAAGAATGAGAACCATGCAAATGTTAGCAGCGGCAACATTCAACATTGTCTGTCAATTTTTCTTATTTGTCCTGCAGATCATATACTTGCTGCATTTACAGCCAGCTTTCTCTGATCAAAGTGTATCCTCTCCAGCCTTGGAGAGCTTTAATAAATCAGGCCCTATGTGGGAATGTTTTGGGTAAATCTTGGTATATAAGGGGAAAACATTAATTCACTTACTGTCCATTGCTTTCCATGGTGCTGAAAGTATGTTTATACACAGTTTCACAACTAGGAGGGTTCATATCAAAAAGCTAAAAAATAATTTTTGTGCCTATATTTAAAGCTGTAAAACAGTCAAGCCCAGCGCCCCTGGTATACGGGTTGGGATCTCTATAAGAAGGGAGCTGCAAGCTATGCTGATAGCAGCTAACATGTGTGACTTGCATGCTGGAATGGACAGCTTGGGTTGATCTTGGACCCTGGAAAAGTAAATGGATTTAAAATAAGGATTAAAAATATTTTTGTGGTGTGTTTATTTACATTTTCTCTTACAAACTCACACAATTAGGATGGATTGCCTAAAACATTTCTCTGTGAAGGGATGACCACCCATGAGGGGGCAAATGGGTGGAACATGAGTGCTCACCTACACCCTTTCTAGTCATTGGTTTGCCCAAAATCCAGTCCTGGTGAGTATTGAGCTAGGGTGATTTGGGAGGACCTCAGCTTTCTGCTCAGTGTCACCCCAGAATGAAAGGGAATATAGGTTGGTATATGAGGGAGTCTGCATGCATTCTGCTCCCTTCCTATGGGGATACCAACCTCCGAGCCTGGGGTGCCAGATTTGTTCATTCAGGGAGGGGACGGATTTTTATAATTTTTCTTTACAGTTGAAAAAAAATGTTGAACCTTTAATAAAAACAAATCCACAGCCGATAACATCTATAGTGGCTTTTATAACTCCCTTGACCCCAGAGCTGGCAAATGTCAGGATGGCCAGCATAGGCTTTTATCGTCACGCTCTTTAATGAACCTGAAAGCATTGAGCTTTGAGCACTTTTATTTCAGAGTTGTCATTCCCTGGGCTCAGTGCCTGGGGACACAAGCCGATAAGAAAATAATTTATGAGTCAGGGGAGACATCAGACTTTAAAAGACCCTAGATGCCTTATTATACAGTTGTGCAAATATCACACAACATAAAATATTTTCAACAGCAATCTTTTTTTACAGGTTTCAGTAAATTTATATCTGAGGGATTTTAAGTAATCTTCAGACATAAAGAGCATTTTTAATGCACATATGCCAAAAATGAAAAAAAGTAAAATACGGTAATGAAATAGTTCTGAGAAGGGAGTCCAGGGATAGCTTTTGTCTTATTTTGGAAGGTTTATAGGAAAGATAATGGAACTATACGGCAGTCATAAGTCTGACTTTAGTATTCTTGGTATGTGCTAAAAATGCCAGAGTAATCAAATTGGCATTTCATGGTCAATGGCGTGGAGATTAGGCTTCTTTTGTCATCGCCCCATGAAGTGTGCTGCATGCCTGAAATTCCTGCCCCATTCTTCACCTAAGCTCCTCTTTCTTATTTCTCTGGATGGAATGCCAATCACATCTGCATGGAACCTTTGTCAGGAAATGAGTAGGGAGAGAGTGCCAGAAAGACGGACATTGTTAGTCAAGGCTCCCGCTACACTACTTCAAAAAAATGTGTTATGCAGAAGTATTTAATACAAAAATGATGTAATGTTATATTGTAACTACTTCTAGGGAATAGATTATATCACTCATACAACTAAAAGGCCAATGTTTGAACTTTATGTTTTTGTTTTTTTAATAATAATTTTTATTGGTAGGAAAAAAGTATCATACAAACAGATGTAATGAAATAAAACATTATAAAAGAAAATGTAGGATATATCGTGACCATGAATATGTTCGCTTTCTGACATTTTTCCTTTTTATATAACAAAGAAGATGGGAGGGGAAGACTAACTCTAAACAATATTGAAACAAAAAGAAAAAATCATAAAATTAAAGCAAAGGACATTATAAAAAACAAAGAAACAATATAAAACATGTACAACGTACCATACTGTGTGGGTATTGAAGAAAGAGGCACAGACAATTTTAAGTACCACACAAATTTCTATGGTCATACCAGGTAGAGTGGTGTAAAAGTTCAATAAAATCTTTCAATTGAGCAGGAGAAAATGTGTCTTTTAGAAAGGGCATCCAGTCTCCAAAAACCGTTGGGGATACGTGTCAAGATGTTGGGTAGCTTCAATTTTATCAATCACCATAAGAGACTGCAATAATTGTGTGAGATATGACAAAGGCGGAACCATTGGTTCCAGCCAATACTATATAATGCATTTTTTTGCTCCAGGATATTTGCAAGTTTAGATATAGGTCCACAATCATTAAGTGTAGAAAAAGGGGGAAGTATATGAAAAAGTGCCACAAGAGGCAAAAATTAGTGATTGCAACCTGTAAATTTTTGTACATAAAAACTTAAGGCCAAAAAATTTGTTTTTGTGGGCAGGACCACAATGCATGCTATAAAGAGGCCTTAGATAAACCACATTTTGGGCATGCCATCAGAAATTTAGATACTATGGAAGATTTAATCTTAAGATCAAATGCATAGTACGCCCTATGTAATATTTTAAAATGCATCTCTCTCCAGACTTCACTAATAATCAATTTACAGATTACTGACCAACTAGATTCCAAATATTGAATTTTATGTTTTTTATAAAATGTTCAGTCTCTGTCACTGGCTTTTTATTGTTTACATTGTAGTGTATATGGCCCCAAAATTTTCCTTTGGAGATATCTTCTATTGCATAAGTCACAAAAGTTCCAGAGGATAAAAAAAGGACTGGTATGTTATGGGTTCTAGTACACATCAAACAAAAAATGGAGATCATATTATCCAACTGTCTCATACATCCACTCTAAATCCTTTGTTGAATGTATGCAAAAGCAAACCAGGGAAATGCCCATGTCACCCCCAAAAAGTTTTATTTGCTTGGGTCAAGACCCTAAATGTGGATCAACCTTGTAACCTGGAGGAACTCTTGAAATACTCTTCTGGTCTTTTTTCCTATTTAACCCCTACCTTTTGGGGTTAAATAGGAAAAAAGCCTCTTATATTGGTGGCCAGTGGAAAGATACAGTGGGGGCTGGAATGTTACCTTTATAGACACCTAAGAATATCTATGGAGTCATTCAGCTGAACCTACCAATTGGTGTTGGCCATAGAACTATGCAGGCATCATCAAATTGGAGGTCAATAAACCAAAGTTGAAGGGACCAATGGGAGAGTCTTTCTTGACCTTTTAACTATGGGGGAACCCTTGAAATGACTTTTAGGTCCTTAGGAAACCCCTTCTATAGTTACTATATTCTCAGTTCACCGTATTTTATCTTGATTGTCAATGTGAAGAATGCCTTTTACATTGGTGGCCATTACAGATCAAGCCTTACAGCCAAAAAGATCATTAGTGTCAGGTAAACTGAACTGAGGAGTCCAAACTGCTCATTGCTTAAAGATGTCTTAGAAACCTCTGGAGGAACCTTAGGATTCCATGGAACCCTGGTTAGGAAACATTCCTTTGAAGGAACCTTAGGGTTACACAGAACCTCAGCTGAGAATGGCCGATGTGGATTATTGCAGCTGAAAAGGAGTAGGGACCCTTCTGTACCTCCACAAATATTTTTTTCATTTTTTGAATTTCAGAGCTGCTGATCTCTTGCAGCTACTTCTCATGTACACACACTCCACCGATGGCTAAAAGTTGGGTTTCCTGATGGTGACAACAGTGGGCACCACTGTGCGTGTGCACATGGCGACTTTAAGTTTCCCTCATTGGGGATCCACCTGGCAGGGTGACCACAAAGTAACTCAATTAGGAGGGAGTGTTGTCAGCTTATAAAAGAAGCCCCTGAATAAGGACCAAAAAACTGAATAAAAGGATTGAAAATAATCAAGATACAATCTTGTATGAGAATTTAATGATCGAGTCTACTTACACTATAAAATCACAACAGAATCCTTTTTTTTTCACAGGTGCAAGAACTAACTAAAACTATAATTGGGTACACTATGTGGCCATGTTAGATAAATATAGTTTTTTTTTTCTGTGAATGAGGGCAGATGCCACAGATAAGGAAATCTCCGACATACGATAATCCTTTAAGTGTTTTCCAAGAGTGCGCTGTGTTGCTGTGGAGGAAGCCGGGAACGCGGCCATATCAGCTGACCTTGCAAAAATAACACAGCATTACGTTTTTTCGGACACAAAACTTCTTCTTATGCTGGAGGGTGGTGGGAAGAAAATGTCACTAAGGAATAAAATATTGTCGCTTTACTAAATGCCAAAAGTCACATTAGCACATTTTGTCCTGCAGAGCTGTGCAGGGTTTAGAAGTGCTCATTGTTCCTCGTATACGAGGATGGGAACATTTTTTTCTGGCATGATAAAAATGAGAAAAAGAGAAAGCCATAAACCAGGACTCTATGGTAATATAACCCCTGCCGTGTTTTAGAAATACAACCAGTACAAAAACACAGGGCCCATTACCAGTAATAGACAAGGGGAAGAATCACAAAACAATTTGATCTGTTTTTGGCTGAACAAGGCTATATAGGCCTAATTTGATTTTTTTTCATTCCTTATGTGTCATCATGAGCCAGTATGCCTCCCAAAAATATTGTTATAACATTTTTATTAGTTGCATTCAAATACTATTAAAGCTGACATTTCATTTTCTTATATTTTTCCTTTTTAACATAAATAACTAATAAAAAAAAATACTTAAAAAACTTGAATGGAGTGATTTGACTTCTCCCCATTCTCCTTGAAAGGGGTGCGATGGAAGTGAATGGACCTGAAGCATTGGGTGCCAAGATAGCTTCTTCATACAAGCATCCACCTTGTCATTATTATCGGGTAAGACGAGAAGTTGTGCCAGAGAAGGATTTACCATATATACATTTGCCCAGCTTTAAAGTAATTAAGGAATTAAAGAAGAGAAAGACTAAAGCTACACAGTTTAATATAGATGCAGTCAAAATATAAATCTCACACATGGACAACATAATGGGAGTTTAGAAGTGTCTTTTCTTAGCTCTCGACGAATCCAATTCCCGATTCACTCCCCTGAATCCAATTTCTCAACTAGGAACCATACCCAAAACCAAACTTTTTTTTATTTTTATGCCTACACCCCCCACCCCTTCCATCACTAACTACAAAGAAAGGCCCCATGGACACATTATTTCTGAAGCTATCCCTAGAAGACTAGAATTGGAAACATTCAACTTATCCTCTTACATTTTGACACCAGAAGAAAAAGAACTACCTAGACTAGGCTTATCTTACCATCCATGTTCGAATTTAAACAAAGGACATTAAAGGACATTACCGTGTTTGCCAGGAATTTAACTTTAAGAGTTATGTACGATAAAACTCAACCTAGATGCAAATTTCAACCTCCACCTGAATTCAAGGAATTTAATACCCAAGATTTTAGAACACCTAACATGCTTCAGCATCAATTAGAGGAAAATGAGAGCATGGAAATACAAACCATTGGGGCCTCCCAACCCCCCTGTAAAGAGAATGCAATAACCTCCATTTCATCTAAACACCCCAAGACCACCTTTTATCCTCAAATGTCACAGTTTGCTCACATCCAAACTTTTATCAATCTAGTCACCAAAGATTTACAAGACCTACAAAATCAAACACACATAAAGCAATCAGAAAATCTGGATACCAAACTGCACCAAGCCTTGAACAAGTTAAAAAACAACACTAATAAAGTCATTAAACCCACCGATAAAGGCGTTAACATAGTATTTGTAAACGTGATCACTACGAACAAATTTGTTAAAAAATCCTCCAAAACACTGATTGGTACACCAAAATTTCAGAAAAAGTCATTACTTCCTTCTACAATCGATTTTATGCTATCATTATTAATGCACACTCTCAGGGGACCATTAATAAAAAAATGAAGGTGTATCTACACACAAAACACCCTATGACTCCCTAGGGTGCATCAAACAACCTTCCAAAAGATCATCAAACAACCTTTTGGATGCCCTATTATTTCAGGCATAGGGTCTATCTCATCAAACTCGACTGAATGGGTAGACTCCTATCTGAGACCTATGGTTACAGAACTACCATCGTATCTCAAAGACACGATAGAGCTACTAAGATTCAAATCCGATTTGACAATTGACGTGGAGGCGCTATATTGTAGCATTCCCCACCAACAAGGACTTGCTATCATTAAAAAACAACTTCAATGTCACTACCCCATGAATGGCACCCTCAATAATTTTATTGTCCTCCTATTAGAATACATACTCACCAGAAGCATCTTTATCCTCAAAAAAGAATACTACTTACAAGTCCAGGGGGTAGCAATGGGCACAAGATGTGCTTCGTCATATGCCTATATCTATCTAGAAACCTCTTCCAACATCCAAATATCATCCAATATAAACAACACATATTTACCTGGAAAAAGTATATCGATGATATTTTCATCATATGGACAGGCCCTGAATCCTCCCTCAAAGAATTCTTTTCAGAAATACAAACTAATTCATATAACTTCAAGTTTACTATGAATTACTACAAACACAACGTACCATTCCTTGATACCTATATATAAACCACATCCTAATGGGAAAATCAACACCACCCTATATAGAAAGGAAACAGCTGAAAACACAATCTTACTTGCTCAAAGTGCGCATCCAGAACCTTTGAAAAGACATATACCATTTAGCCAGTATTTTAGGCTAAAAAGAAATTTTAGGCTAAAAAGAAATTGCACAGATTAAAAAGACTTTGAAGTAGAAGCAATAGCACTCTAAGAGAGATTAATACTTAGAGAATATAATAAAAACCTCTTAAAACAAGCATATCAGAGGACAAAAACCTTAGACGGCCAGTCACTTATTTCCCAGAATCTACCAAAACCTTCGAAACATGCTTTCGGATTACTACCACATTTAACAAACAACACAAAAGCATTTTCAATATCCTTTCAAAAGAATGGCCAATAATACTGAGTGATCCCAATACCTCTAAATTTTTACATCTCAAACCATGGATAACTTTCAGAAAATCACCATCCCTGAAAGATTCATTGGTTTCCAGTCATTATAATGATATCCCATCAAGAAACATCACTCAATAGTCACCTGAAACATATAAATGTGGAAATTGCACACAATGCAAATGGGTGAACGAAAGTCAAACCATCAAACTACCCAGTAATAATCTATACAATGCAAAACATCATACTAATTGTTCTTCAAGAGGAATAATTAATTTTTTACATGCAAATGTGGTAGTTTTTATGTAGGGAAGACAAAAAGGACCTTCCGTAAACGCATATATGAGCATATATATTCAATAGATTCTGGAAAATGACTACACCAATGAGCTATCATGTTGGAACTCGCCATACCATTGATAATAACTTGATCTCCTTTACAGCCTTCGATCGTGTCTTCCACAACCCTAGAGGGGGAGACATAGATAAAATCCTATTACAACTCGAAACTAGATAGATCTACAGTCTTAACGCCACTACTCCACCTGGCCTTAATGATGTTCTTTCTTTTAAACCATTTTTATGAAACATCTCACTTACCATATTCCTCTTCCTCTCTCTTTCCTCTTCCTTCTTTCATATATAAATGTTTGGTATACAAGTATTCCACACTATATGTAGAGGTTTCTGCTAACATGTTGGATTTATTTTCAAATGTTATTGTGAATGTTTATTGGAATATCTGGTATTGTCCCTAATATACACCTTGGAAAACTTTTTGGTACTCTGGAACAATTTTTACATCACTAATACGATTCTTTGAAGGAACCTCTAATATTGTCATTGTAATCCATTTAGAGAAACTTTTTTGCACTTTGAAACATTACTTTGAATTGAAACTCTTGATATTGTTTTTTGTATTTCCTTAAGAAAAACTTTGTTATACTTTGTAACACATTTCTTATTTTACGAATATGGTTTGATCATCATTATATCATAAGCAAATTGTCATATTCAGATTCAGTCTTTAGGTGGCATTTTTGAATATCTTTTCCACTTATCTTTTACAATAACTTCTTGATGTCACTAGCAAAGTATTAATGATAGACTAAAGCTACGTACACACATCCAATGGTTCCCGCACGATAATCGGCTCAGAGCTGATATCGGACGAGAATCTTGCACCCGTCATCCATCGTCCGAACGACCATCCTGGCGGATCCACGGACGATGGACAATGAATGATCCTAATGCAAAGGAAGGGGGAGAGCGAGCAGCAGGGTGCCGCTCCGTCGGTCTCCCCCTCCCCTCTCCATAGAGCAGAATGGTGCTGTATGTACAACGCTCGTTCATGCATCGTACAGTCATTAGTCATTGGAAAGGATCATGAAAGATCCTTTCCAATGAAAATAATTGCATGTGTGTATGCAGCTTCAGCCTTCAGGTGGCATTTACATGTTTACTGCACAGATGTCATTTTACTTATTATTATTAACTTCTACACCACTGGCCTTATAAGAGATGGGGGCGCCCTTACTAATAAGCGCCTTTGTTGAGCAAAACCGTGTTACAACCGGCATTAGGCTCACCCCGTCCCTCGTCTGGGCATTGACATTTTTCCTGATGCCTAGGACTTGCCAAACTGGAGTCTCGTACTCCGATCAATAGGCAAGTAAAGGCCAATGGGATATACCTAATCATTCTTAACCACCCCCGGGTTGGGTAATTGGCTATTTATTCATACTATTGACCCACCCTAACGATCCTCCCTTAATCTTCCTTCTATGATGTGAACAAACATCTGAGAGCAGAATTACAAACACTTCCGCACTCGAATTCTCAACTATGCGCATGCCCAATAAATGATACACGTATGCTTATCTTACACATACTCCCCACTCCAAGGGCGGAAGCCCATACATAAATCAGGCCTCCCATTACATTATGTGCATGAGTCTAACACACATGAACAGCTAAACCATGAAGACGCTGTTAACCCCTATATAAGCAGAATGCCGTCTGACCAGCCCCTTTAAAGCTGGCCGTCGCCATTCTGTCAAACTTCACCTCTCATTCATGTAAGGGTTTTTTTTACTTTTTTTATTGAGTGAACAACTTTATTATTACCTAATTCTACATATGTCTCTTCATTTACTTAATAATTATATATATATATATATATATATATATATATATATATTTGACCGTTATCAGCACACCATTTTGCAACAAATGTTTTCCTTGAATGTATACTATATTTAGAAGCACGTTCATTCAAACATAATAGGATCCCATGGTGGAATTCCTATATTTTAAACCAGAATATTCATTGCTCATCATAAGTATTTCAACTTATTATTCCTATTGAGCAATATTATTATGTGGTCTATAACAGCCCAATACTCCTTTTTACAGATTGGACCATGCTACACAATCAATTCATGAGTGCAATAAATTTGGGTTTTATTTGCCAATTAACCACTAGTAAGTAAACATTGTTATTTATTTATAAGGTTTCTATTTATTATGTTCTGCTTTTAATTATAACACAATCCTTTGTAGATCATAACCTACTTTAATAAGCAGTGAACTCAGCAGTATTTCTACTTTAGGGACCAAATTAGCCAGATATTAACAGAGAAAATAACACAACCACCTATCTACCAATCCAATTTTCTACATCCAATTTCATGTATAATCCATTATTATATTATTAACATGTATAATCCATATTGAATAACAATAAATAATTGAAATGTAGACATTCATGCTTTATTTTTATCCCAATTAAAGGTACTTAAACTCAGCTACTCTACATTATGACACTACCTTAAAGTGTCTTTACAACAAAATCCCGCCTATGCTAGATGACTTCCATCTCTCTAAGAAACAAGTAAGTCCTAATATTATGAATTATTATGATTTAGATATTTTGATGGTCAAAATCGTTTACACATACTATTTATGCTAAATATTGTTCATGATCATAATGTTGAGATTACTATAAATAAGGGTTAAATACAAGATGTTTACGTAATACGCAATATATAATGATTACCTTGTGTACCTAATAATTGTTATTTGTATGTAATTACTATATACATACCTTGTATATATAATAATGTTTTTTTCATATGTATCCCTTTTTTTGATATCATAACTAGCCAAGTCTCTTAAATCTCCTGAAGAAGCCCCAGGGAGAAATGCGTCGGGAGCTGAGACAAGACACTTGTAAACACACATTATGTTGTGCATAATGTTGTGAGATTTATATATTGACTATTTAAGTTATTGACAGGGACACTCTGTCTAGTAAAGGATCTTAATATGATCCCTGCAATGCTTCTATAGTAAACTGTGTATCAGATTGCCACAAAAGCCATCTTTAGTCTTTCTCTTCTTTAGTTCCCCTATTATCGGTTAAGTACAAAATGGGGAGCAGTCCCTCCATCAACAGCCATCAGCCAGTGGAAACTCCACCTGCTGTGATCATTGCCAATAAGGCTCAGTGGTTGATAATGATCATCATGAGCATCAGTAAGAGTTTCCATTGGCTAATGGATTGGGGTGGTTAGGTGCAAGAATGCTCCCCTGAGTGAAAATGAGCTGAGCCCTGTACACTGCATACAGAAGGTAGATGCCAGGACTTTAGGCAAAAATGAAGACATTGCTGAACCCCAGCAAGTGTGTGGTTTAATATTTGTTTTTTTAAATCAATTTATTATTATTTTTTTAAGAAGTATAATGCTGCTTGAGGCTTTAGAACCACCAGTGCCTTACCAGAACATTAAAGTAGCTACATTTAAACAATTACAATATTCAGGACCTATATGGGATACATTTAAAGAAAGAAAAGTATTACTTCCCTTAAAAGTCCCCCATAACATAGCAGTGCCATTGTGTCTGTGTTGTAATTAACTTCAAGCACTATGCCACCTATTGGTAGGGTACATGTGCCCAGTGGATTACATAGCCATTGGTGGACTCCTGTGCAGAACTGACATTGGGCCCCTGTTGTCTGAGAATCAGCCGGGGGCCTTCTGCAGTTGCACACTTTGCACCTCCCTATGTCTGCTCTGCATGTGCTCCATACTCCGAGCTCCTGTGGTTCAATACAATGGGCATCTACATTGTAAAAGACTCTTCAAATACAAATATGGAGGCTGCCATTGTTAAGATTTGGTTATCATGCTAATCATTTCTTTCATATACCCCGAGTCAATGACCAGAGCAAATATGCTTAACTTGTTCTAGCTTCACTTACTGCAGACTTGTGGTAGCTAAGTCACTCCATATATTAAAACCTTATGATCATGCTGTAACGTGAAGGTCTTTTAAAAAAAATTTTAATCCATAAGTTTGCTTTAATGCCATAGTCATTAAGTTACAGCTACAAACCAAGCTGATGATGAGTAAAATTAAGTTGATTGCCAATTATCAGCATGCAGCAGCTGTACTGGGGATGTGTCACTTATCACTCTGATATGTAGGAGGTTTATGGCAACACAAGCCAAATAATAAAGTCAAAGAGTTGATGATGAAGTTGTAGGTGCAGCAGGCAAAAAAAATGTGATACACGATTTCATATGTAAATGGCGACGTCATAAAAAATGAATACCAACACAAGCCAAACTGTTTAACCAATGTAATCCAGGAGTAACCAATGTAATCCAGGAGTAACCAATGTAATCCAGGAGTAAAAGAATGGCCACTGAGCTCACCCCAGGCAGGGTATTATTGATCATTTTTAACTTGGTCTTGCAGTTTTTTTTTAAAAAAACTCCAAAAAAAGACCTGAATTATTCAATAAAGACAAATTATGAAATGTAGCACTGGGAATGTAAATATAAATGAATAAAACAGAATGGTTCCCTTCAATAAAACGTCAAGTGTGCATAAATTAATTAATGTCACAATAAAAAAATGATGACATAATAAAAAAAATAACTTACCTTTTAATAATTCTTCATAAAAAAGCTGATCCTGAACTCAAGTCCTCTGACTTTGCCTAGGCTGATGTGATGCCAGTAGTTGCTGCAGGCAGGAAGAGGCATTTTCTTAGTCTCCCCTCCCCCGGTGATCAGGCTGCTATATTGTATTGCTAGGTACCCAGCAGATTTTTGACTTAAGATCATTGACATAATCTTATAAAATGATAGGATCTGAATCTGCATCTGTTGTGAAGAGATCGGTCATGTTTGTGAATCTGGATCAAAAGCGCGTGTGCTGTGCACTGTGCTCACCATTATGGGGTTGTTTTATTAAAAGAATTAAGATTGCTCACTTACCTTAGTGTATTGTTATCACCTTTATTCTTATTTGCACATTATACTGTTTTAAACCTTATCATAATTCTGATGTTTAGATATTGATTCTCCGAGCATCATCCCAATACATGGATGTTGTACTTAGTATGCCTTATATATGCGCGCTTAAGAAACATGATTACATCTTTGATGTTCTGCTATGTGAATACTATACTTAAACATCAGCTATTTATCATACCCTGTATATTAATACATGTATTGTATTTTCTGCATTTAGCTTATCTCCTAACGATCTCTACATAACCTGAGGAAGCCGACAAGGGCGAAACGCGTCGGGTCAAGAGACATTTCACTTTCATGTATTGAACCCTCTATTATTATACAGTCAGGGATCTAAACTGTCTAACTGATTGGTCTTACTTTACTCATGATACTAATGGGCCAAACCTTTTTTACTTTTTTGTATATTTTTATTATTGTCTGTGACAAAATATCACAATTTTAGCCAAACAAAAAAGCAGATTTCTTGTTCCTCTTATTTATATTTACACTTACCATAGTGACTTATCCCCTTGCCAGGGATAATTCACTTTGCTTAGTGAATGTGATGAAAATTCACTTTGTAACAAAAATACCCAATTATGTGCAAGGAAATTAAAAAAAAACATTTATCCTTGCACATGATTGGATGCTCATTTCTTCATCTCTTTTACTAAGCTCAGTGGAATATCCCTTGCAAGGGGGTTAAAGGAATTAAAGCAGAACTGTCATAAAAAAAATTGCCCATACCTTCACAGGTGAAAAGCCCTCAATTTCTCCGCACCATCCTAACTTTCTTCTCCTTCTTGACATGGGCTGGACACTGGGCGCCACCATCTTCTTCCTTCTTCTTGCGATGTCACCCAATCATGTACTGAGCAGGCAATGAGATCGGAGGACGCACCTTCCCGTACAAGTGTGAGAACAGCACTTTTTTTAACATTTTAAGAAAGCCTCTGCTGCGCATGCGTAAAATGAAAACATTTTTTCTTACCTTTCAGGAAAGCCCCCTAAGCACATACATAAGTTAGATATCTCTGGAGGCTGCAGGTTTTCGAAAACAGAAGGGGATGGGGTCCTCCTCTTCCAATTTTAAAACAAAAGTTGAAACTTTTTTTTTTTTAATAAAGAAAAGATTAGGCACCCTTTTATTTAATGTAAATGCCCACTTTAAAGCTGTTTATCATAATGAATTATTACCTTTCGAGGAATAATTCACATAGCTTAGTAAATATGGTAAAAATCAGGTGCAAAAAAAAAAAAAAAACGAAAAAACTGAATTTTTCTTTGCACATGATTCTATGGCTGAAGTCAGAAGAGCTTTATCATATTTAACAGGTTAAGGGAAATATTCCTTTTAACGGGTGGATCAATTTCAGTGTTCAACCTAGAAACTGTGTTTAAGCAGAGTGGGAAGACGCTATAGGCGGGTGGCCACCCCTGTAATGTGATCCAACTCTTCAGGGGCCGGGGAGAACAATAATTTTGCACAGGCGGCATGAAGGCTCAGTGGTTAGCACTCGGACCTTTGCAGTGCTGGGTCCCAGGTTCGAATTTTCGGCCAGGATATTATTTGCATGGAGTTTGTAGGTGTGTGTGCATGGGTTTTGTGTCTGGGTACTCCGGTTTCCTCCCACATCCCAAACACATGCAGTTAGGTTAATTGGCTTCCTTAAAAACTGACCTTAGATTGTATGAATGACATATGAGTATGGTAGTTACATTAGATTGTGAGCTCCTTTGCGGGACAGCTAGTGATATGACTATGGACTTTGTACAGCGCTGCGTAATATGTCAGTGCTATATAAATACTGTGTAATATTAGGTGAACATCTTATATTGCTGTAGTAAATCTTCCCCAATGCGTTTGTTTTGTTATGTGAAAGCTTTTTGCTATGCTTTACTATACAGGCCGTCCTGATGACAGGTCCACTTGAAGCCCCTCATTGTTGATGGGACAATTTACTCTCATTTTATCAGCAGTTGTGGGCTGTGCAGCTGCAAGAGAACTGTTTCTGAAAATTACATGTCCGCCTCCATGCTTTAGCTGTAATTTCGTCTTGTTACATTAATTTATCCCAAATGAGGGTCTTTGATATTGCTCATTATAATCCACATGTGAGGAGAAAGGACGGATCAGTTCCGGCGTACTTATTTCTCATTTTTCTGAGCAGCACACTTTCATAACTGGGAATTAAACTGTGCAGCCCGTTTCTCTTAAGAAGTGTGTTGTCTCTAATTAAAAAGGAGTTTTAGAACATAATTTGCGATGGTAATTTGGTGAGGCATTCAGGGTCTATTTTGGTATCCCACTCTTGTTCCATTAGCACAATTTCCTTGGCTGTTGTATAATGTGCATCTACACAAAGCTGTCGAGCATTACAAAACAAACCACACATTCTCACAGATGTCTTCCTGCTTATCCTGAACTCTTTATATAAACTCTAGATATTTCTCATATGTTAGTAGATAGTAAAGCCAAACTCCAGCCTCATCTGTCTCTCTTCACACGATTGTCTCCTGTGCTGACATTGAATAATTCCATTTCCATGCACACTGACTTCCACACAACATGCAATAGAAGCTGCAGCAAGTTTCCTGAGCTCACCCTATTTCTTGTCTGATGGACTGCAAGGATCGTCCAGCTCACTCCTCCCTATCTGTGTCTCTTCCTCTTTTAGCTATTTGGTTTCGATCCTGAGTTTCATGTGTGGACATTTCCTAGTGGTCTGTAATCCATCAGAAATGTCCTTATACAGTGTGTGAGAGGCAATACTGTGAGTTGAAAAACCACCTCCCCTTGCTGAAGTTTACTATTCTGCTAATTTTATTTTTTACAGACTTCTAAACAGTTCAGTGAGTACTACATGCACTACTGTCTCTTCCTGAAGATGCATTTAAATTACTACAAAGTATGTTGAAGTTACAAAGTACAGGTAGTCCCCAAGTTAAGGACATCCAACATACGGACGACTCCTAGATACGAATGGAGCTTCCCTGCTTGGTCGGGTGTAGGACAGAGGCTTGGGGGGGGGGGGGGGTGCTTCGCATGATTTATAGAAAATCTCTTGCTGTTCGGCAAACTCTTTAATGACCAAGACAAACTCTGCAATTGTTTCTTTTTGTATATCAAAGCACAGCTTGCTCCAGAAGATAATGAATGTCTAGGCTGCATAAAGTTTTTTTTTTTTGCTTTGTTTGTGATTAACTCACAGTGAGGATTTTTTTACAGTAACTGACACCACACTGCTTAATAATATGTTGAGACAAACATCTGTCCTAATTGCAATTATTAAAATAATGTACCTGTTCCGACTTACATACAAATTGTAATCTAGTACCCTATCTAGTATGTAACCTGAAGACTCCCTGTATTGTGCATTAATTTTATGAAGGGTGATAAAATATAATATACCCAATATGAAATTAAAAAAATTTAAAATATTTTAAAATATTAAAATAAAATATTAAAATATTTTTAATATTTTAAATATTAAAAAAAATATTCTTGGACATTGTGGATGTTCATGTGATTGTATTTTAATGTTCTAAATAAAAAATACATTATTTTTAGAACTACTACGGTTGCTAATGTACTTTGAAAGTCCCATTGTTTTGTACAGTTTTGTGGTGCAGGCCAGTTGCATCTACATTACCCATTTCCTGTTTTTGAGTACACGCACAGACACAGCAATACCTAGATCATGTTTATGATGTGTTGTGCTGTCAACAGTGGCAGAGAAGAACTGATAACCAAGATTAGTGTAGGTGGAGGAAGATATGGGACAAGTTTTAGGTTTGCCCAGAGTTCGGTTATAACACAGGAAAGAGGGGTATTCTTCTTTCAGTAAATGGTAGAGATAAAGAGTTAGCTTACTATAATGTACAGCATGCCTGCAGAGTATGAGAACCATGTAAAGTGCAGGAGATGAGCAGGCTGTTAGGAGACAATTATCTGGCCGGCAATCCCGTACGGTAAATTACCGCAAACAGCATGCCCTGTTTATTCTGTTCAAGGACGTTGCTTACTGCGACAGGGGAGAAAAGACAAATAGCTATCAGTTCTCTGCTCTGCAGTCTGCGGCATCCCCGGTTTCCCTATGGCTGTGAATGGTCTCTCTGCATCCTCTGCTCTGAGACTGCGGAGGGGATTTAGAGTTTATGCTGCAACCAATGAGCAGAGTAGGTTCTGATCTCAATCCTGTGCTGCCATTGGCTGTTGGGACTTTGTAGCCTCTCTGCTCCCAGTCACCAATGCCTGTTGTAGTGTTTAGCTTGACTGACCTACTGCTGGTGCAATATTTCGTTAGATTTACTGTTTCTTAATTTGCCTGTTTCCTGACCCTTGGATTGTACACAGCCTGGACTGACCGCTTGCCTGTGACCCCTACACTGCTTTGTTTTTTCTACTGAATACCTCATCTTGTGTTGGACGGATTACCTGTGTATGACCTCTGGCTCTGTATTTTGGACTCTGCTAGAATCATGGTACTGCATTATCTGTGGGTTCCTGGTCCTCTGCCAGACACCATCATTTGCACACAGAAGTCCGGGGGCAACCATGTGCTGGTACAGCGCAGATAGCCTTCCAAGGCTGAGCGGGGGCTTGCTAGGTGAAGAGTGTAGAGTTATATTCAGGGACTGGTGTCTGGTGCTGGACCAGGGCCTTACACTATCTGTTCTGATTTCTGAGATCTTCTCTAGACTGATACTCCTTGGTGTCCATCTTTTCTAATATGATCATAAACTGTGCACATATGTTTCAAGCAGATGACATCCTTTTATTTCCGGGATAAAGAATATAACCCTAACATTAAATAGGTGTGTGACTTTGACAGGTAGGAACTGTAGGAAGTGCTGGATCTATAGGCTACATTCAAGAGAACATTGTTTCATCTTTTTAGATAGTAGAGGAGGAAACGGTGCTGGATTGGTATATAGACCAGTGTTTCTTCAGGGAACCCCTTCTATAATTACTAAATCCACAGCTCACAGTGTATTAGTGTGGTGGTCAGTGAGAGAATTGTCTCTTACATTGCAGGCTAGTGGGAAGAATGTCACCCTTACAGAAAGCCAAAAAGATCATTGGTGTTGCTTAAACTGAGCTGAGATGCCGCCGTCCCGGTATCGTTCCAACGCTCCGGGCACGGCCATCTTTGCCTCTTCTTCCAGGTTCTTCTTGCTATGTCACCCAACCCAGGCGTGAAATCGGGTGACGTAGGTTGGAAAAAAAACTTGCTGATTTCACGAAAAGGGCATGCACAGAAGGACCACCCAAGAGCCTCCCGGGATGCATGACGTAGATATCACGGTAGGCTTTGCTCTCCCATTCATTTCTGATTGCCTAGGGTTATCTACCCTTTTATGTAAAGTGAAATTTCTGAGTTTAAGAATGCTTTAAGAAACCCCTAGCAACTTCTAGAGGAAACCTGGTTGAGAAAGCCTGATCTAGATTGGTACAGTGTGATTTGTTATACAGTGTACAAGGAAATGGCAAAGTAATATACCCAATATAAGACAAAAATACCATTTTTGAATGACAAAACAGCACTGGATCTGCATAATATTGTGCACCATTATGAGGCATGGTGGATCAATAAGATATATATATTTATAATGACAGTCTTTACCAGGCAGAGGTGGAGGAAGCAGCGCTTGATCATTTAGCTGAATGTAAACGGGCATCATTTGGTCTTGGCAGATAATAGAGAGAAGGAAGCAGTGCAAATCTTTTAATTCTTTTACAGAGGAAGATTTGTTCCATCTGTAAGCTACCGACCATCCACTAGATGTCAGAACCAAACTCACTTTATACTTAGTGACATCAGCCCTGAGGAATGATTCTGCACACTTTAATTATTGGATGCTCTGACAGTTTGGTATGTCTATGTCATGTATTGTGAATGAAACAAGCAAGAAGAGGTCAGAGATTGTGGGAAGTTGTAGAATGAATTTAGAAATATAGTTTGATCTAAATACTGAATATATTATTTTTTTAATTGATATATTTTTTATCCTAATACTGAATATACAAATTTTATATAATAATTTTTGGGCCCTTTTTTTCATTACTACCAAAGTACAAAAAGCTATTCCCTCATGATAGTTAGACATGGAATGTTATGAAGAATTGCCTTTTCACTACAAAATCTTGAAGAACCTTTGCAGATTCACAGTCAGAACAAATAGTTTGTACACCCCTAAGTGGAAGGCAGTTGTAGAATTATTACCAGTTTGAGAAAAATATTTGTTGGTTTTAGAGTAAAGCTGAACTCAAAAATGAAGATGTATTATTTTATTAAAAAAATGATCATTTTATCTAACCATTACTGGAAAAAAAATGTAGCTTTTGACTTAAATTGTCTCTACAAAAAAGGAGAGTGCTCACTGTGCCTAGGCACCTCTGTTCTGTAGCCCCTGAGATGGATCCCCCAAGGCTTTGCTGCTTCTGACTGCTACCTTCACTATATTTAGAGTGTGATTTGGTGAAGTCATTATTATGCTTTTCAATGTTTTCCTTGCTGGAGACCACAACGGAGGGGAAGACAATGAAAGTATACCCTGTCCAGCACAATCAACCATCAAGAAGTTTCAATAAAGTACATCTGTACCCCTGCTTTAAGCCAATCCCTGATTTGTTTTCTGTACGAGGTCTGTCCAGAAAAAGTCCAGCCATTATGATGGCAATAAGAACGGTTTGCCTGACATCAATGTAACTTGGCAGTCAAGGAGAGTGAACTGGAATGCGCATGCGTGAACAATGATGATGTCACTGTACTAGTGAGCATGTGTAAGGTGTGGCTTTCACATTCAAAATAACTGAGCAACGAACCTGCATCAAATTCTGCTTCAAGGTTGAACATTCCTTCTTAAAAAATATTCGGATGATACAGAAGGTTTTGGCAACAATGGAATGAGTACAGTGCATATAACAGTGTGGCCCAAATGCTTCAAGGTAGTCGAAAATCAGTTGAAAGTTATCCACATTTTGGAAGGCCTGCACAAGCAGAACACCTGAGAAGGGTGAATGTATAAGGAATGCAATCAACAAAGATTGGCAACTGACAGTGTAAGAACTAGAATCATATCAGGGAATTCAAAAAACTGTGATGTTATTGACTTGTGTCAAACTGCTGTCATTGAACCAGATCTCTTCAAGAAGGTCATAACCACAGAATTTTAGGTTTACCAGAAACGAAAGCCTAGTCGTCTTAATGGAAGTTGCCTGGTTCTCTGCTCCCGAAGAAGGTGTGGCATAGTCGTAGCATGATCAAAAACAAGTTATGTGAGTTTTTTGGGTTTGATGATGTTGTCCATCACTTGTGAGCTCATCCAGGCCAAAACATGTATCATGAGTACAGCCTTAATGTTCTTCCTCGATTGGAAGATGAAACATAACGAAAATGGTTGCAGCTATGGGCAACTGGGAACTATCAGCTTCGTCAGGACAAAACCCCATGCCCTACAGCCCAGATTTAGTAATTGCGACATTTTGTACAATGGAAGAGTCGCGCACTGTGTGAGGTCCCAAGACGCCTACTTTGAAGGGTACTGAGGTCTCATTGTTCCATGTATACCTATTTTTGTATCTTTTATAAAAAAAGATTCATGCCTCAAATACATGACTGGATACTTTCTGGAAAGCCCTTGTATGCCTTGTTCTTTCATAAAAGAAGTTATGAGACAACCGTGTCCTCAAAAATACCTCATACCACCTACTAAGAAACCTTCTTTATTACACTGAACTTTCATTCTACATGAATTAGAATTGAAAAATTGCATTAGGTCCAGGGAAATTAGGTGCACAGTATGCGAATAGAATTCGGTTATATGGAATCCCTGAGAATTTCTTCGATGAGTTTCTGAAGCTGCAAGATACATTATAGATTCTTTGGATAGAAAGGGCAGCTCGTTGCTCTCTTCACAGTTTGAAAATAAATCAGCAAGATGAGACGAGAAGCTCAGACACCATTCTTCCTGCATATGGAAAGACAGACCTCAGGACATTTATTTTTAATGCTCAAGCTTGTTACATAAATCAGATTTATTTCTCAATGTGTTAGGCTGTTACATAAATCACATTTTAACTGCTCATTGCACTTACATTTTTTTTTTAAACAAGGAAACTTAAAGTGAAAAATCAGGCAGGTAAAATGCATATGTGCTCCATAGCTAAGGATTTGTATTTCTGTAAGGCAATTAACATTTTCCATATTGCACCTACAGGCGGTTGACATATTCATGGAGAACCCGTTCAGTCTTTAAATTAATTAAATATCTATAGAATATTTATCAAGAGCTAAGGTCCTCCTCCTCTTCCTAACATCTGGTGTTGTATACTATACCGGGTTTAGATTTATAACCATCAAGGACAAAGGTTCCCCTCTTCCTGACTTCTTCCATCATATATTTTCCAGGGCTGAGACATTCCTTCATTAAGAGCAAAGGTCCTCCTTATTCTGACCTATGCTGTCATATACTTTACAGGGAGTAGATCTTCCTTCGTCAGGATCTAAAGTTCACCTCTTTCTGAATTTTGCTTAGAAAACAAATGATTAATGACCGATCAACGATTGCACGATTATTTTGAACAACCTTATTGTGCACAATTCTGTACATGGTGTAACCATACAATCATTCAAATATAATCCAACAATAGTGTACACACGCTAGATACGATTGTTTGAATGATGCAGGAAGAGACGTGTACCGGAGAAAATGTATTGCAGAACCATCCACGATCACTGAACAACTGTACACACAATAGATAGCGAAGGATCGTCACCCAATCAGATCTGCTGGGATGGTCATTCGTTTTTAGTGACATGCCTCGTTCATTGGTGTCGTTGAGCACTTTTTTTGTTAATGATTATCAGACGAACGGTCGTTAGTCATTGGTTTCCAACGATAACTATTACAGGTATGTACGTAGCCTAAGTTCTGTATATACCTTGTGCAGAAGATAAATATATAAGCAAGGCATAAAGATCAGGCATCCATAGGTGCACATTGATTTTTGAGGTCCAGTAGTAATGTTTAACTAAAAGACCTGGCATTCCCATTTATCCCCAAGGTTTTTAGGTTAGGATTTAATAGTTGTTAAGGTTGGGACTCTCTGGAAACCCCTTAAGCTTCTCCAGTAATGGCTCTGATTTTTTTAAGTTGTCAGAGACTAGGAAAGACTATAATGGTAGAACCTGGGTGATCTAGCAAGCCTGGAATAGATCTAGCCCAGGATTGAAAACATTTGCCAACTAGCAGCCAACCATTATTAGGAAACACATTTCAGGTTTGTTGGATCACCCAGGTTCCTCCATGATAGTCTATCTTCTCCAGTCTTAGAGAGTTTTAGTAAATCAGATCCAAAGCTCCTAAAAATACATTTTTACAATCTATTACTGTTATATTTTATTTATAAAGTGATATACAATACATAGGGACAGCAGATGACAAACTTGAATACTTGAATATATGAAAAGTAGAAACTAGGAGTCAAGGACCCTGCCCCATTAAGCTTACAATCTCAGAAGTGTGGGTGGGGGGGAGCAAAGCATACAATAGGTAGCAGGCTGAATTTCAGGACATCCTGAACAGGGGCGGACATAGGAAGGTTCAAAGTGTGCCACTGCATGAGAGCCCCAGACCTTTCACAGCCAATAGTAGACCCCACGGGGGCCCCAAGTAATGTATGCAGGGGGGCCCAAGTCTGCACAAGTTTTGCTTAGGGGCCCACTGTTGGTTACATTCGCTGCAGACCCTGATAAAGAAAGCTAGCCAAAGCTTGCCCCGTGCTTATGCCTTCACAATTCAATTAGGCATTATGGCAACACAACATAGTGATGGTCCAGCAGGCTTATGTGGGGGGAGGAGGCAGCAGCACGCTTTGATGCTACACCAAGATCAGAATGCATCTTGCCACTTTTAGCTTTTTATTATATAGCCACAGACTTGTTTTCATTTTGAACAGCACCCCAATACTCTAATATAGTAGCAAGCAACACCCCTGGACTGCAGTGCACCACAGCAAACATCCTTTTTGATTATGTCCAATTTATAGTGCATTATCTTGTATCCTGTTTTAAAAATAATTAGATTGCCTTAACCCAGCATGCTATATTGCACCAATATTATTAATATTATAATTAACAATAATATTAATAATAATAATAGAAAAAACAGGATTTATATACCATTCCCCATTGCCTTAGTTAAGTCAAATTAGTTAACTATGCCCCATAGTTAAGTCATTTAAATCAGTAAAACTCTCTGAAAATGCAACAATTTGTATATTTAAAAAAAAGCACTAACCACCATCCCCAAAAACCACCACCACTTCCATAAAAAAAATACCTGTTTTAAGTTAAAAACATGAATTTTGTAGATATACACCTATGGAGCCCCATAACCTTGATAAGGTACCTCTAACTTGTTCCTAAATCTATTCTATCCGGGTTCCCCTCCATGGGCTGGGGAGAGTCGTGAATGCAAAGCATGGTTTATTAAGATCAAGTTGAGTTTTGCAAAGCAGGAACTGGCACGCTGGTGACATTTTCAAAGGTTTGTAGTCATTAAAATTCTAAAAGATATTGTGCTTGCTTTGGCAGTAAACACAAATGTCACCCAGACCATCCTTTGGTGAAATCTTTGGATTTAATGAATATATTAAATTTTAATTATATTCTTTTTTTTTACATTTTTTTAATGGGGTAGATATGGGTTCTGGATCTGGTCAGCAGAGAAATAGTCCATTCTCCAAGCAGTTCTGCAGCAATGCATCTAGCAGTGCTCTTTTGCTACTTGCAATATACAGCAATGATCTAGCAGCAGGGCTACTTCTACTGTGCCCGAGACTTCATAATAACAAGAAGTGCTGTGATATTCCTGGTGTAAACAGCCCGGTGTAAAATGCAAAAGTGCTGTTTGTTTACAGTACCTGCTGTGTTCCTTTGAAAAACTAAAAACAAAGAAGCAAAAAGTTTTGTTTATTTTTGGTAATATTTTTGTATTTTGTGTTATTAACAGACTGTAGTAGCCTTCCTCAACCTTTATACCCTAAAGCAGGGGTCAGCAAACTTTTTTGGCTACTAGGCAATTTTAGAAGGTCAAGTAGGCATACTAGGCCAGACTCTCTCTCTCGGGGTTAGGGTGGAATGGACTACTGGCTAGGCCGTATCTGGCCTAAAGGATTTTCACACCTCGAGAACCCTTCTAAAAATCAATGCACATACAACTCACACATATTACACATCATCACTCAACACATATTAGTGTCATCAGTATTCCTGGAGTGACGCCAATCAATAAAGGAGTAAGAATGCCCCCTTACACTGGTTATCATTGGAAAAAAAATGCCACCCTGTTACTTGGTATAAAAGGGGCTGAGGCTGATCTTAGGTTTCATTCACAATGTAAAAGATGAGCTTGCTGTGTGGTATATTACAATCATGGGCACCTGTGCTGCCATCCATTGAGGCACTCACCTTATTCATTACAATAAACAAGGCAATGGATAGAAATGGAAAAAATGTGTGAGGTAGTGGATGGCAGCAGCTCTCTTGATTGCAATGGATATAGTAAGAGCAACGAGCATGGTGCCATGGTCCCATATGCAATGATGTTCTTGCATACACACAACAAGCCTGATTGTTGAAAACTATGCAAGGCTGGAGAGGAAACATTTTCATCAGTGAAGCAGCAAACCTGGAATGGATCTGGTCCGGGATTGAAAACATTTGCTAACAAATAGCAAATGGCTTTTAGGAAATCTATTCCAGGTTTGCTGGATCACCCAGCTTCACTGATGAAAATGTATCTCCTCCAGCCTTGGAGAGCTTTAATAAATCAGGCTGAATCTGATGGGCAGTATTCGAAGCCTTAGGCCATTGGCTCTTCAAAGTCAGTGGTCCCCAACCTTTTGGACCTCATGGACCACTAAATTTACAGACTCCAGACCACGAATGTGCAGGGAGCCGTGTGTCACTTAAAGGGGAAGAAACATCACCCAGATTGACGTCATGATGCCAGAACCCCCTACTCTCCTGTCGCAGGCTCAGACCAGAGACACAACCCATACACTGCCCTGAGCCTGCCATCAGTACGGGGGACATGGTCCACGGCTCTGGCCAGTGCGCCTCCCCAAACGGGGTCTTTCTCCCGACTCCGCTTGGGGGGTGCACGGACCACCAAAATTTTCGGACCACAGGTTGAAGTGGCTGTTCTAAGTGACGATGTGCAAACTCCATCGCCAGGCAAGTCAATTCACTAGTGCTTTTTGCTTTTTCAAAGCAATCCTGAATGGAGATGGATATACACTTAAGGAAGGAAAAACAAGAACAAAGAAAGGAAGGGATGGAATGGAGAGAGAGGGAAAAAGAAAATAAAGGAGGGAGGGGTTGTAAGAAGAAAGATAGAATAGAGAAGAGAGAAAAAAGTAAGAAGCAAAAAGGGAAGAAGAAAATATGGAATATAATTGTCCTATCCTTGTAGTATCTGGAATGATCTTTTTGTGCCGAAGTAGAAACCAGTTAATAAACTTCAGTAACGTTTTAATCTTTACTGCAGACTCCATAGCAGTTTACAAACTATTAAAAACTTCACATTATCAGACATAAAATGGGTTTGCTGGCAATTCTTATCCTGACTGAAGTATTCTTTTATTAATCTTCTCATAGGAGACTGACAGTCCTAATATTACCTGTGTCATGGCTGAGAACATTGATGCACTTAAGAACTATAATTGTGCTAATTTGACATCTACTGATGGCCTTCTCATTTTAAGCTCTCATTAGCACTTCATTATTCTACTACCGCTGTTTTCATTACATGCGGACATCAAAAATAGATGTAGGTTTGTTCTCTGGAAGAGGTTGAGACACTCCTGATGACAGTCAGATCAGAGCAGTTAAAATTGTGTTTATGTTTGAGAAGACATGACAGTTACAAGGATACTAAAATGAAAAGTATTTCTAAAGCCAAAACTTTCAATTTTAATTTTACTGAGCTGGGTTATTGTGTGTTGCTGGAGCTGAAACTAGGTTCATTGCTTTAAATGCAATAACATGTATTACCAGGCATTTTTTCCATTCGTTCCTGCAAGGTGATGGTATAAGCAGGCCCTAAGTGTAGATTTAGGTGCTGCAATAAAATTTGTTTTTAAAACGGAATTTAAAAGGATAAAAAAATATTTCTAACAGCTTGTCTTTTAAAGCAGAACTAAACTAAAATTAAAAAAATCATCCATCCAACAGGAGGTTTGTTCGATCGGGACCTGCGTTGTCCAGATATCCTTTTTCGGCCCGCACAGAGGATACTGGGCACCGCCATCTTATTCGGTCTTCTTCCAGATTCCCCTTCGTACCTCAACCAATCTCGTACTGCGCAGGAGCGGGATCAGATGACGTAAATGGTAAAAAAGAAGGCCTAATGCGTATGCGCATGTGTGAGATCCGCATTTTTTTTCTCATTAAAGGCTCATTTTTTTCTTTAGAAGCAGCCAGAGCCTTCTGGGATGCATGGCGAAGGTATCCCGGTATCCCATTCAGTCTTGATCACCGCAGCGATTTTAAGACATAAAGGGACAATGCTGCACCTTTTTTTTTTTTAGAAAATGCACTCCATATGTAAGAGTTGTCTACCCTTTTATGTAAAGTATAAATTTTAATTTTAGGTCTGCTTGATTTGTATTAAACATAGGAGCAAATCAGAAAAAAGATTCTTTCCATGGTTATGGAAAAGCCAGTTGTAGTTAGACCTTATTCCCACTATCAGATGTGCATTGCAATTTATGCAATGACTGATGTTTCTGTGTCTCGCACACTAGGCCAATTGCTCTGGGTGGGTATACATGCTGGGTATGTTTCCAATGCAACTTCAAACTTGGAAAGCCATTGGAATGAAATGTTTCCAACAACAGAAAAATCCAGCTGAATGTGGAAAAGGGTTTGTTCCTTCTATATGTGGTTCTGTGTAATAAAGTGCTGTATACTGCATTTCACACATTGGACATGGTTTATTATAGTGCTCCAAGACTGGAAAAAATGAACTATCATAGGAGAACCTAGCTGATCCAGCTGGTGTAAGATTGAAAACATTTGCCTACAAATGGTTCCAGGTTTTCTGGATCACCCATCTTCTTCACTCTTGGAGAGCTTTATTAAATCAGGCCCAATGTGTAAAGTGTTGTATACAGCACTTTACTGCACACCACCGCATATGATAGGAACAAAGCCTTGTTGGAGACATTACAACATTTCATTCAAATGGCTTCTTCATTTGAAAATTGGGAACATTGGGAACATACACAGCATGCAAACCCACCCAAGGCAATTATCTTTATTTCAATCATTTTGGTGTCATGAAATGTTTTGAGAAGAGCTCAAACAGCTGAGAAATTCTGAGGATTCTATTGGGAATATAAAGTGCTATAGTTGCCTGGCCAATCAATCTTTTTTGAGTCACCCAATGGCGGAAAATATATAAATCAGCAGTTCTGATTTTACAGAGTTCACTTGGTAAACTGATTGCTTGAGTTACATCAAATAAACTTGTATTTTTAGGTATTTTAGAATGCTTAATTATTTCTCCCTGTATAGGTTTCCTTGAAATTAAACCTGCAAGAAAAGTTGACCACAAATATGTATTCTAAGTGACTATGCAGAAATGATGAAATCAGATTATACAGCATATGGTCACTCCAACATTGGCCCACATATGTAATATTGATAGTTGTATACTCTGCACCCTATATGGCTGCCAAATCCCACCATTTATTCACTCAGGTGCCAGTCAGTACGGCTCTTCATCATCATTATGTGTTCTCACGAGTCGTCTCAGTTTTCATTTGCATAAAATGCAGCCAACTATCTATTTAGCTGTAGGAATAATATTTGGCATGATCTATATATTTTCACGGCAATTAGAACATTTTGCTTTCACGTTTTCATCTCTCAAGATTAAGTGATGAGATAAACAAGGATGAATTTCTTATCACCTAATTAACACATTTCGTATTTGTCTCTAACAAGCAAAATAACAAGTTAGTTACTTTACCATATGGAAGTCTCTGAATGTTTAGGAGATTTGGAAGAAGAGAGAAACTGATAAAAGGAAATACATTGAAATAGAAGAAACACAAGACAGATTCAGTTAAAGAAATATTAGATAAAGGAAGGTAAGGTAAGACATGAGAGATAAAGAAAGAAAGGAAGGAAATTAAGAAAAAAGGAAAGAAGGAAGAAGAAAGGAAGGGAGAGAAAAACTTAGAAAGTATGAGAAAAATAAAGGGAGTTAGGAAAGAAGGAAGGAAGGAATGAAGGAAGGAAGGAAGGAAGGAAGGAAGGAAGGAAGGAAGGAAGGAAGGAAGGAAGGAAGAAAGGGAAAAAAAGAAAGGATGGGGAGAAGACAAAAGTCAGGGACAGAAGGAAAGGCAGTGAGAAAAGAAAAGGAAAGGAAGAAAAGTAGGGAAATAAAGTATGGATGAAGGATAAAAGAAAGAATTCAAGAAAAGAAATGGGGTAAAAAAGAAAGGAAGGAAAGTAGGTTTGGAAAAAAAAAGAAAA
>NC_092858.1:11019206-11036558 GCF_032062135.1 Pyxicephalus adspersus
TTTTTTTTAAATTATTTTAATATTTGTTGGCAAATGTTTTCAATCCCGGACCAGTTTTGCTGAATCACCCAGGTTCACTAATGAAAATTTAATGTACCAGATTTGAAGAGATTTAATAAATCAGGTCCAAAGTATGGAAGAAAGATGAAAAAAAGAAAAAGAAATGAAGGAAAGAAGAGAAGAAGAAAGTAATGAAGGGAATTAGAAATAAAGAAAGGGAGGAAGGACGGAAGGAAAGAAGGAAGGAAGGGAAAAATAAAGAAAAGGAAAGAAAGAAAGAAAAAAAAAGAAGGGGGGAAAGGAAAAGAAAAGAAAGAAAGGAAATGTAGGAATTAAGGTAGTAAGGAATGTAGGTTAGGAAGAAGAGAAGGAAGGAAAAGAAAAGGAAGTAAGAGAGGGAGCGAGGCAGGTAAGGAGAGAAGTAGGAATGGATGGGAAAAAAATGGTTAAAAGGAAAGAAAGATAAAGAAGGAATATTTTAGTTGTGGCTAGAAGCATGGATATTGTACCACCTCCTGTATACATGTGAATTCTGTAAGCAACACATTGGGAAAATGCCTTAGCTTTGCCAGTGTCATCTTCTATCGATAATTTGATTTTCACCTTCTGTCATTTTTCATATCCTTACATTGCAAGTGCAGTTTTTTTTTCCAGCAAGTTAAACATAGATTATGCAAGAGTCCTTTGGATAATGTCACGTTGCAGGTATACAGCTATAGGGATCAATAAAAATTCACTGCAATTTCACACTGGGTATTAAAACAAAAGTATCAATTTTTATTTTCCACATTTTAGATGTCCCCTCTACATTAGTATACTTTTTAAAGCCCACGTCGACTTTTGCTGTAGATTATTCCTCTCTCTTTTTTTCTCTTCTGAACATCAGCACAACTCTACCAGCATAGAGACACCTTGGAAATATACCTTGTCATTTTATATAAATAAATATAATAAAATAGTAAAAGTACCAGAATAAAAATGAATACATTAAATTGTTTTCATACAGTTCAAACGCCATCTTTTATTTGTTTTAGGTTTTTATTAAAGCACTGCAGATTGAAAAAAATATCAGAGAGTTGGGGTGAGAAAGATAGAAAAACAGGAGAATACAATAAAGAACAAATCATAAAAAGGAAATCGCTCCCAATGGAATACAATAAAGAACAAATCATAAAAAGGAAATCGCTCCCAATGGAATTCACAAGCAAAAAAGAATCAAGAATAAATGTTTTTTTTTTTATCTGTTTGATAGGCGATAAACAAAAGCTTTTATCCAGCCTTATCAAATGTTCCCAGTCTTATAAAAAAATATTGACAGACAGACAAAGTTCAGTGCAACTATTCATATTGTACAATCTTGTGTGATGTCTTCCTGTCCTTTCTTTGCTTTATCTCCATATCTGTAGTTTGATTTCCTTCTGTGCGTTTCCTGGTTCAGACAGTTTATTTCAAACATAATAAAGCACAGAGCAAAGAGTAAAGCACCACACTTTTTTATAGAAATGCCAGAGATTTAGGTTCCTAAAGTTTTTGGCTTATTTCATTTTGTCTTTAAGGTGTTTCTAAAGCAAGAGCTTTCTTTTTTGGTTTTAGACATGGTAGGGGAGATTTAATCATTTACTAATTTTTGTGTCCGTTTTAGGTATTCAAAAGGACAAATATAGAAGGTGAGGACACGGAGGAATAAAATACAATCATGGACACAAGTGCCAAAATCATGGGGTACTGGACAAGGTGGCACTGTGTAAAACCAAAGGACACCACGGCAGACCCAGGTTTCAGTATTATTATCACGTGTTTATATAGTGTCGACATATTACGCAGCTTTTATATCACTAACTGAGGAGCTGACAATCTAACCCTCCACTATAGTCATATGTCATTAACACAGGGTAAGGAAAGTTTATATGAGGGGAAGCTAATTAACCTAACTGCATGTTTTGGGAATGTGGGAGGAAACTGGGGTACCAGGAGGAAGAGGCTGAGGGCAGATATTGTTTTAGCCCAACCTGTGTCATGCAAAGGTGAGCGTGCAAGCCACTGAGCCAACCATACTGAGCTTACATGCCATTAACATATTGTAATGCTTTATTGGAGTTCCATAAAGCCAACAACATTTTGGGAACATAGCAGTTCCCTTTTTTAATGATAATAAATGAAGAGAGAAAAGGAGGTAATTGTGTTCACCAAATGGCTGTTGGTTATTGAGTAAACACAAAATGGCTGAACATATCAAAAGCTAATTTACCTTCTATTTGGCAATGTACACACATGCAATAATTGTCGTTGGAAAGGATCTTCCACGATCCTTCCAACGACTAACGACTGCACGATGCATGAACGAGTGTTGTACATAGCAGCACCGTTCTGCTCTATGGAGAGGGGAGGGGGAGAACGATGGAGTGCCCTTCACTTCCATTACGTTCGTTCGTTGTCCGTGGATCCGCCAAGATGGTCATTCGGACGATGGACGACCAGTGCTGTACACACGTAAGATTCATGTCCGATATTCACCCTGAGCCGATTATCAGGTGAGAACAATTGCACGTGTGTACCTAGCCTTTGTGTCCTGGTGATAACAGTAAGGGAAAAAAAAAAAATAAGAACAGAAGGGAAATCCTCTGATGGAGACACTGGTTCTTGTGAACACCAAATCCTCATGCAGGTGATTAATACATTTCACTGGATATAAATGTAAGCAGTGCCATACAGTTCTTTTCTATGAAGCGGGGATAAATAGTGAGAAGTGGCCTCTGAATCCTCACGTTTAGGAAACAGCATGGGACATTTGTTTAGTAATCTGGCACAGCGTAACAATAGCAATTTCGAAGGACAACGGTACAAACTGCCAATGACCATCATAGGAGTTTGATATCTGTATGCAGCTTAAGTAGGAATTGTTCTTGCAAATCTTTTAATGTCATGAAATGTCTTTGAGACAGGTGGTAAATGTTAAAAAAACAATATCGGACACTGTTATTTAATCATTCCTTATTAAAATAAAAAAAATGGATCAACATATACTCATAAGTTCCTCCTTTCAGTTTAAAAACGAAACTGAGATGTGCCAAAATGTAAGATATATTGAAGGACAGATTATGGCTTTTGGGCACCAAATTACAAACCCTCCAAACTTTTCCAAGTAGTGGTTTTACAGCTTTGGGTATGACGTCCTATGAATTACCATAACATTGAATATGGCGGTAGAATCTACATTGATCTGATCTTGTCAAAAGGTTCAAGCGTCAACAAAGGTCCATGACACATGGCTATACTTGTTCTTCAGATCGAGAAGGGTCAAGTCTCCTTACTGGGACCACTTGTGTTGCTTTACAGCATCCAGAGCATATATATTTTAGAAAGCATAGATAGGCACTGCCGGAAATCACAACAGTCACAATGATAATTACAGTTGCACCAAAAGCTGGAGATACTGTGTCTTCTAATATGGAATGAAGGCCGCCATTTGTTGTTAGGAAAGGGGATTCTGTGTGGTCATCTGTAAGAGAGAGAAAAATATATTATGTCCAAAGGAGAATATTTATATCTCAGTTGCATGAAACACAAGTTTTCAGGGACCATAGGAAGTTTATATATACTAGTCACATTACTTTCCGTTTCTTTTATCACATTACAGATTCTTTAATTACTTAGATATTTTGGACTAATACTGAAGATAGATAAATGTTAAATATGGCCTGTTCATCTGCCTTGAAAGAATAAATAAATTATCATTTTAAGTTGTTGTCTGATGGGTTAGTTTGCAGACTCGCCAACAACAAAAAAGGAACAACCAGTGCAGAGCCTTTTCTCCCACCAGTCAGATGAACCCATTATTTAAAAAAATGGATAACCCAGCCCTACTGAATGGGCTCATAGCGGTCATATGGTCGGGGTTTGCTGAAGCTGCTGAAGAGAGCTGACAATTTTTTAAAAAAGTTTGGCAATGGTACATGTTCTCAATGGAGGTGCTCAGCCTACATGCATTTTGTTTGGCAATGACTTGTTATTAGCCCTACAATTAGGCAGAATTGAATAAAAAAGTTTGCCCCTGTTAGAGTTTTTTGGTGCTTACAGTAAAGCTTCAAACATGGAGTAAAACAACACTGTTGTTCACAAACCAAACTCAGGCATATTCACCCATCCCTAATAACAATATACCTCATGATGATCCCAAAAACATGCAGTTGGGTTATTGGCTTCCTCCAAATTGTCCTTAGACTATGGTAATGACATATGACTATGGTAGGGACATTAGATTGTGAGTCCCTTTGAGGGACAGCTAGTGATATGACTATGGACTTTTATAAGGAGCTGCATAATATGTTGGCGCTATATAAATCCGAGTAAATAGTAATAATTTAGCTTTTTATATTTGACTACACCAGATAACGCAGAAAAAAAAAATACTGAACCACTATGGCTAATGAAATTATTTTTGACAGAAGCAGTTTTATGATATTATTTGGACAATTTATCCTTTCTAAAAATTTGTACTGGGTATATCTATATACAGAATGAAAACATAAAGTGCAGTTGCTTTTTTACCAAAATCTATCTGTTTCGCTGAGACCCCATGCATACTGTATGTAAGGGTGGCCATACACTATACAAGTGTTGTTTGAAATAACCAGGTCATAGGGAGATTAACCAGATCATAGATTCACATTCAGTGCTTAGGGACCTTTCACTCATGTATAAGTGATTCACACACATTATGGTGATGAATATGTGCCTTTATACCTTTTTTTAATGTATTCAATATGCACGGAAGGAACACTCAACATAACGATTTCCCATGGTTTAAATGTATTAAAGACCGAATCCTACTTTTGTTAAAAAAAAGTTGTATAAAAAAGTGTCTTTTTTTCTAGGTATTTTTGGTAGGCAGATGTCACAAGTCTTCCTATTCTCCAGAGAATGGGAAGTCTTGAATACTACAGGGAATGGAGCCAGGTAGTCATGTGGCACCTCTCGCTTTTGGCAGGAGTGCATTCTCTGGAGAAAGTGGCTTGAATGATACCTGGACATCAAGTAGACCAAAAATTGGGCTGTAGAGTGGTAGAATGAGTGGAACAGTGCGAGACAGGATGTGTAAATGCCAGTGGGAGCTTCCAGTTCCAGCTTAGTGTTATCACCAGCTCAAGTGGTCATCTAATAGAAAGAGGGGAAAGATGGGCGTTCCACCTGCACTATTTAGTTTACCTCCTGCAACATCTCCAAGACAGGAAAAGAAGAGAAGAAAAATCTCTCCAACAAGGCATGAACAGCAAAAGAAAGAAGAAAAAGAAAGAAGAAAAAGAAAAAAAGAAATAACCCAATAGGGGTCTAAATCCTTTCCTATTATTTCTAAAACAACAAAATTGCCTAAACTTTTGGATATTTATAACATGTTTACTCACTCCAATAGTCAAGTTCAGAGATTAAATTCATAATTACAAATATAAACAGAAGACATGTATTTCTAAAGGTGCGTACACACTTCCAATTTTTATCGTTCCAATCGAACGACGAACGATCGATTGGGCAAAAAATCGTTCGTAAAAAAGTAACCAACGACGCCGACGAACGAGGAAAGTTGTTGGAAACGAACGACCGGACCGGCGGATCGGATTGGGCGACGATCGTTGAACATCGTTCGTGTGTACGGTCGTTCGTTGATCGTCCATGTTCAGAGCATGCGTGATGAACGAACGTCCGTTCACTTTCCTGTCGTGCACATAGTTCCTCTATCGCTTAAACGATCGTATCTATTGTGTGTACAATATCTACGAACGATCGTGTCGTTACCTCTATGTGTAGTATCGGTGCTATACGATCGTTCGTATATATCGTGCAGGAACGTTCGTCGTTCGTTTTCCGACGATAATAATTGGAAGTGTGTACGTAGCTTAACACAGTTATTTGATTATTCACAGTAATCACATTTGCATCAAAAAATAAACAACATTGTCATTTTGCTGAATTTGATAAAACGGATATTTGCAGCCAGATATTCATCCCTTATGAGGGCACCAGGGACAGCTAGATTGACTGATGAGCACAAACCACTGGCATGGTAAAAACCCAAACAATACATTTTCAGAGTCATTAACAAATCAGACAAATGGTGTAATGAATCATAGATGTCACAACACTGAAAAGCCTCTGATTCATTAGTGCCTTGTTTCCGAACTGACGAGAGGAAAGTATTGTCTCCGATGCAGAAGGAAGAATGCGGGCTTTCAACTGCATGCCTCTTGACCTGTGACCGAGGAAACAAAACAGGTCCTCTGCCTAACCCCATTTATTTCAGCAGGTGGTGGGTGGAAGAATCTGACAAAGATGTCACAAAGTTCTATTTGTTTCTTGCCGTGGCCTTGCGTCCTTGTCTAATGTGTCCCTCTGACCGCCACTGACAATGTCAATCCTCGCAGCTTTGTCCAACAACCATTGGACAGTTTCCTGTATGGTTTAATAGATTTTTGTAGAGAGCTGAATCTGTAGAATTGTAGAGTTGAAAGCACATGTAGCTTTTTCTTTTCTTGGAATGAATTGTTCAGAGCTAAGAGCAAGAAAAAGAAAATTGACCAACTTTGGACTCTCCTTTATTCTCTTTGTCTCAAAGGGCAAATTGTCAGAGGTCTGAATTATCCACTTAAGTACTGAACCTGATTTAATAAAACTCTCCAAGTCTCTAGAGAATAAACTTTTATCAGTGAAACTGGGTGATCCAGCAAACCTGGAATGGATCTGGTCCAGTACTCAAAACATTTTTTTAGCAAGTAGCAAATGATTTTAAAAGCCATTCCAGGTTTGCTGGATCACCCAGCTTCACGGATGAAAGTGTATCCTCTCCAGGCTTGGAGAGCTTCAATAAATCAAAAGTAGCCTGGGCAGCACGGTGGCTCAGTGGTAGCACTCCGGCACTTTGCAGTGCTAGATCTCAGGTTTGAATCCCAGCCAGTTAGAGTGCATGGAGTTTACAGGTTCTCCCCGTGTCTGCATGGGTCTCCTCCCACATCCCAAAAACATGCAGTTAGGTTAATTAGCTTCCCCCTAAATTGACCATTAATGACATATGACTTAGGGCAAGGACATTGGAATATAAAAAAGACACACTGGTGTTAATTTACCAAAGGAATTTATACTGCTCACATAATAAAGTGAATTATAACCTTGTATGGGATATTTTATTTAGCATAGTAAATGAGAGGAAGACTGAACTAAATTCAAAAGTTTGCTGACTTCAACCACCCGATCATGTACAAGACAAAATCATGTGCTTCTCATTTTACTGTCCAATCACAGTCTAGAGCAGAAGTGTCTAACTCTGGCCCGCGGGCCAAATCTGACCTGCAACGTCCTTTTTGTTGGCCCCCAAAGGAATCCTCCGCCACTGCATTGAAATAGAGCCGCTACTACAATTCCCGGAATCAATCGCGTCTATAGACCAGCGGCCTCTCTGCCTATGCGTGGCCCTTCATTGGACTGTTTTTTAGATGCAAATAATGCCAGGAATTGTAGTAGCGGCATCACTCGCGTCTTTAGACCAGCAGTCTCTATGCCTATGTGTTGCCCCTCATTGGACTGTTTTATAGACGCAGAGAATTGTATTAGCGGTGCTATTTCAGTTTCAAATTTGTCCCGCGACTTTGTCCAAGTTTTCATTTTGGCCCACTTTGTATTTGAGTTGACACCCCTGGTCTACAGTGTGCCAAGGCAGAATTTTTTATTACTATTAATAAACAGTATTTTTATTGCTCTAACATAATACGTGCAGTACATTTAATAGAGCTTGCAAATGACAGATGCAAACAATGACAAAGGAGAAGACCCTCGCCAGAAAACTTACAATCTAAGAATTGACTATTCATTTGAATATTTTTATTCTAGCGTTAAGTCCTTTTTTATGTAATAACCTTTATTGGCTAACTTTATTAATTTATAGGACTTTCTTCGGTTATAAATGGTATCCAAACTTTGTGCCATAAAGGATGGCTAGCTTGGTACAACACTACACTTAGCATACAGTATATGATTCTGTTGTGCTCAATTTATAAACACAGAATACCTAAGATTTGTGTAACCCCATGCACACTGCTTCACAAACTACGATTAAAATACAGAATATTCCACATATAAAAAAAACTGACAATAATTTTAGATTGTAGCCATCTTGCCCTTTCTGCTCTGTTTAACTTATTTTGTAACTATGACCTTTAAAGCTCCATATCCGCCTACATATGTTTATACCTGCTGCCCAGTGCAGTAAATAGAGAATGTAAGACATCTGCTTAGTTTCTAGGGGAAGGTAAATGCATAGATACCTGTCTTAAAGGTTGTATTAAGAGAGTAATGATTAATACTCTGAATGGTCTACCATTATTAGTGGTGTATCCCAGGGTTCGGTGTTGGGACCCTTAAATTTTAATATATTCATTAATGATATAGAGTTTGGGATTAAAAGTACCATTTCTGTGTTTGTAGATGACACCAAACTATCCATACAGGATGTCCATAATCTACAAGCAGACCTGGATGTACTGTGTGATTGGGCAGCCAAGTGGCAAATGGCATTTAATATAGATAAATGTAAAGTTCTACAATTGGGAGCTAACAACATGCATACTGTCTAGGGCAATGTTTCTCCAACCAAGGTGACATGGGACCCTAGGATTCATTCAGAGGTTGCCAGGCAATTGACCATCAATGTAAGGGGCAGTCTTCCAAATGAACACTAAAGTATTGAGAGTTGTGAATATAGAAATTATAGAAGGGGTTAACTATGACTTGAAAGTTATTTCAAGGGTTCCTCAAGGTTCTAAACATCAAATTTAAAAGAACCTGGGTGTTATATTATATAACAAGCAAATTATTGTATCCAAAGAGGAATAGACTGCAGCGACATTATCCTGCCCCTATACACAGCATCAGTCAGATCTCATCTGGAATATGCAGTCCATATGGGGCACCAGTTCACAAATTGGATGTTGTGGAACTGGAGGGAAGAGAAGGGCAACTAAACTAGTAGGAAGTATGGAAGAGCTTTTGTTTTCCACGAAAAGAGGTATTTATGGGTCATCCTACATACTGTAAATACTTACATGGTTCATATCAGGAATTTTACTTTTAGGCCATTGCAGAGAATCCCTTTGTATCTGAGGGTTAACCTCCAATGAACCCTACTTTGTTACCACTCTTCCTATAACTTCTCTTTTTAGCAGGTTACAGCATCCCCAGCCTCCCTTCAGTCACATGCACTCTATCTCGGTATCTTTGCATACTCTGCATAATCTTGGCATCCCCAGCATGTTGTTAGCAGGTGGAATGGATTGGAGAGTATGTCCTGCAGGCAATGAGCAGATTAGTTCTTGGTCATGGTCCTATCTTACTATTGGCTGCTAATCCAATTTAAAATTCTCTGGTGCTAGGCATCTAATTCCGGATCTCCAGCTTGTTACCTTCTACTTGCTCACTTATATTCTGCATGTTTGACTTCTTGAATACCATCCCTGGCCTAACCCTGATCTCATTCCTTAATTCTCTGACCTAGGTCTGTCCTGATGACAAATATTGCCTGCTGTGACTATGGACTGTTATTGCCTGCCACCAACCCCGACCTTGCTACTCGTTCACTGGCTGTCCCTGGACCAAGGCCATATGTTACCTGCTCCATGCCTCAGGTAATGCCAAGCTACCCACAAGGGGGTGTATCCCTAATACTATTATAGTCAGCTTAGTTTGTTAAACAAAAAAACTGAATGAATTCCTATACACACATTTTTAATTTACTATAAATGTGTGTGATAACACCAGTGATTGTTTATGCCAGAAATAACAAGAATATGTGGTAATCAAACAATTTTATAGATGCCACTTGAACAAGATGTGAGGCAGATACTACATAGTGTATGGAATGACACACTAATTATTTAACATTAACATTAAATTATCACTAATAGGAGTGACATAAACCTTATGGAAATGTTGTAGTCTAATGGAGGGTTTCCTGATATGAATTTAATTGATATTAGGGCTGTTCCATTTTTCAAAGAATATTTTTTGGGAATATCTATATGGTTATAGTTTACCTTAAGGATTATCAAGAAAAATGGATTTTGTAAGTTGTTCACTTAGCAACATGAATTATCCCTTTGCTATGGATATTTCATTTAGTATACTAAATTTGGGTAAAGAATATCCAATTATGCTCAAAGAAACAGAAACCTGACACATTTTATTTCTTTCTCTGCTAAAACTAAGGAAAACATTTTTTGCTGGAGTTAAGCTTTAGATATGACGGAGAAGGATCTAATTTATCCCCATTGAGCTATGTTCTTTCTCTCTCTCTTTCTGTGTTTATAAAGTTTCTCTTTATTAACTGAGTTCAATTGAAGTTTCCAAATTCAAAAGTTTGAAATTAACAAAACATTTCATAAAAACACCACCTGTTCATCTGGCAGTAACATAGCCTTGGCATCTGTGTGATGAATAGACTTGTTAGGAGCACACATGCAATATGACATCTGTTGCTTAAAGATATTCTTGATGATATTATTTTTGCAATAATCTTCATCATTTATCTTGGTGGAATTTTCATTTTTTAAAATTACTTCTCTGATTGGTGGATTTTTCTGTCTCTGTTATAGGTATAAGGTCTGTGTCCTCTGTTGCCCAAATTGTTCTAAATTTGAAGCTCATTGTAAAGAGAGCAATAAGTTTTAGAAGACTAGGAGTGAGATTTGATTATTGCTGTGTTGCTGCTCATTGTTTTCCTTGCTGGAGGCTCCGACATATGGAAGCAAAGACCTCCATATGTGGACGGAGTATGAAACAAGGTATGGTGAGCTAGTGATGGGGAAAAGGTCAGCAGGTGGACCAATTGCAATATTAGTGATTAATCATTTACCCTCTGCCTGCCTTTTTTTCAGATACAGCTTCAAAAGTTTTGGTGGGGTTGGGGGTATGAACAGAGTTTTAAGTAATTCTGCCAGATTAAAAGTTTTTCTTTTTAATAAATATCTCTTAACGAAAATTGAGAATGCTTCAGTCTTCCCTTTTGAGAGGAGTAGAAATGTCATTGAGATGGAGTATATTTATGCAAATCACATGAAAAACATATGCAAAGTGTACTGGTTTGAAACTGAGCCAATCAAACACTGCAAGTATAGTGTTTGATTGGTTCAGTTTCAAGTTAGTATAATTTGCATTCAATTTTGTGTGATTTGACTATAAGTTGAATTTTCTGCATTTCACTGACTATCTCTACTGAGATGCTACAGCGGTTGTTCTACATCTGACACTTCTTGCTGTTAGGGTGTTACCCAGACATTTTTTAAGCTGGGTGGGAAGAAGCTGTAGGCTGGTGGTCAGGAGCTGCGCAGGTCAACACGTGACAAATTTAGTTTTCCTAGTTGGTGTTGCAAGGAAAATCCAGTAACCCCTATATTTTCACAACTTTTTAGCCACCTTATTTTTGGTTCCATCTTTATAATGCCCCCTCACTTAGTATGTCCCATTTTTTTTCATTGACTTTGCATCGCACCCAAATTGTCCAGTCCCCTTGTAAGGGGTAATTCACTTTCAGCTGGATGGGAAGAATCTGTAGGCAGGTGGCAGCCCCGTAGTATGAGCCAACTTTCCAGTAACCACCCAAAGAGAGCCAGGTAGTTACTGAAAAGTGCTGGTGGTGCGCCCAGCTAAAAGAGGCTGGGGAGAACACTGGTTACAGGAAGAATGTACTGTTGGATGGAGCCCATCAGAGCTAATCCACGCTCACTGCTAAGGAAAATAGTGGGGAACGTCCCAACTCACTGGTGCTTGTCAGGGGTTGTATAGCCTCTCAAAACAACTATTTTAATATAGACAACATTCCCTGGGTGGACATGGGCTGCCAAAGACAGCAGCGGCGAGCCAAACGCCATCCCTAACAGGGAGTTATAATGCCACAAAGACAAATAAGAAAGGTTCAGAACCTGTGAAGCTGAGAAAAGTTTATCATTTACCTGTGAGTTTACCTTTTCTGCCCCACCCAGTTTTCCCCTCTGACCTTATGAGGTCCCTCCAATGTATTTTTGTTTTATAGGTAGTCCCCGAGTTAAGGACATCTGACATACAGACGACTCCTAGATACGAACAGGGCTTCCCTGCTTGTTGGTGTGAAGGACGGAGGCTTGATGGGGGGAGGGGGCAGTTCGCATGACAACCAGAAGAAGTCTTTTGCTGTTCTGCAAACTCTTTATTGACCAAGACAAACTCTGCAGTTGTTTCTTTTTGCATATCAAAGTCTTGTATGGCAGAAGCTCAATCTCTTGTCTTTTTCTGATACAACATAAATATATTTTTACTAAAGTGAATATGTTGTCATATGTTTTTTTTTTTTTTTGTTTTAGATTAAAGGGTTTAATACCCCCATCATGAAATTACCCTGTCTGTGTCCCTGAGAAATGCATACATTTCATCCCAAATTGTTATTTGGTGCTTACACAGGACTGGGGACTCATCCCTATGTGATGTGCTGGGTGCTTGAGCAGCCAAACCTTAAAGCACTAGGGCACGTGATAGGAGGAAGAAAATTTCACATCCTCCATACCTGGGATTTCCAGATATTTTTATAAATTAAACATGAATATGTAAGTGAGAGAGCAAAGCTAAAGAAAGTAAGTATGGAACATTTTTTCTTTTGTTAGCACTGTATGGAAATCAAAATGTATCATATATACTTAAGTATAAACTCAGCTGTTAGAAAAAGAATCATTTTATATTTGAATTCTACCAGAATATCACACTGCATCATCATGTAAAGTGAATAAAAATGCTTACCATGTAAGATTTTATTAGTTATAAAGTGTGTAACTAACTCATTTTTATGAGTTAGTTACACACTTTATATGAGGACCCAGCACCACCTACTGGTAGCCAAAAACCATGCAAAAGTAAACCTTTATAAAGCAAGTGAGCCATCGAGCCTGATTTATTAAAGCTTTCTAAGACTGGGGAATATGGACTAGCATAGAAGAAACTGGTTGATCCAACAAACTTAGAATGGATCGGTTCCAGAATTGAAAACATTTGCCAAAAAATAGCAAATAATTAGACGTCTTTGCAAACAAAGAGCAATTCTAACCACCACCTATGGTAGTCCACATCTTCTATTTCCTGGCTCTGCAGCCTCAATCAATCTCTTTGCTATTCAGCACTTTCAGGAGTATTGGATTTTGGTGTCACCCACCATGCTTTGCTTTCATCCTTTATTGTTGTTTTCATTCTTCATCATTGTTACATCACTATAGGACTCCGCAGTGACTTAGAGGTCTGAAAAATCCGCCCCTATCTGTCCCCAGGGACCACCAAACTCCTTGTACACGCTCCTAACGTCTGGACTATTGTAAAATCCTCCTCTCTGGTATTCCACTAACCCGACTCTCTCCTATATAATCTATTATAAATGCTGCAGCCAGACTCATCCATCCTTCCCACCGCTCCTCTTCTGCTGCATCTCTGTGTAGTTATCTTCATTGGCTTCCATTTCACTTTAGAATCAAATTCATCTCCTGTGCTTTGCCTTCAAATCCCTCCACAGTTCTTTCCCCACTTATCATTCTGACCTGATAGAAAAATACCCCCCTAGCTGCTCTCTCTAATTCTCCAATGACCTACTAATGACTTCCTCTATCATAACCTCTTCACACGCACAGCTCCAAGACTTTTCTAGAGCTGCTTGAATCTCTGGAATGGTCTTCCTCATCCTTTTCCACTTGTTTCTACTTTCTGCACATCTAAAAAAAGCCCTTAAAACCCATCATTTCAAACTTATCTATCTGTCTTCTTCTGTCTCTTAAACCCTCACTACTTCCCACCATTACATATCTCCCCTCCTATTGTGTGCTGCTTCCCCCACCTCCTGGATTGTAAGCTCTTCTGGGCAGGGTCCTCCTCCTGTGTCATAGTCTGTGTCTGTCTGTCATTTGCAACCCCTATTTAATGTACAGCCCTGCATAATATGTTGGTGCTATATAAATATTGTTCATAATAATAACAGTAATATTAAAAAGGTTCTAAAAAAGTGCCAAAATTGTTGGACTACTTTAAATAAACCTAAACTGTAGGGGGGCATGTAGAATATGTTTAGTCTTCCTTCTCTTCCAGAGGTTTAAAGTCTAGAGCCCACAGCATTATCACCATTCTAATAATAAGGCATGCTGCAAAAATCCCAGCAATCCTTACACAAACCTATGGCATAACTAAATGTGTATTATCTACATATCTTCAATCTAAATATCTTCAATATCTAATTTTGACATCAAGGAAAACAAACCCAAACATGCTTTTTTTCTTATATAAAGTTTTATGCATGCATGAAAAAATGATAATATTATTTCATTCTTGATAATATTGATTCAATTAATTTACCAATGTGCCGAATATAATTTCTAAAGCTTGCAGACATCAAAATCAAAATAAATGAAGGCCATTGTAAGAGATTTATCAGCTTGGAGTTCTCAGTGAAGCCTCATTCTTATGAATCCCATGGCAATTCAAACCAAATTATTCACTTTTATGTAAAAAAAACCATCTAAGGGAAACAATTTCAGGTTTATTTAGGTCTAACAAAGTAACAATAAAAACACAACAAAATATGAGGCTGCATGATAAGATATTTGACTACAGCTAATAAAAAATAACTAAACAGTAAGATCATTTAAATTGGTTCTCTAAGGATTTTAAAAGCAAAAATGCACTTTTGGTTTCAAAATTCACCTTTAATCCTGAACTGTTGCTTACAGAACTTACTGTTTTGTTCACGGGTTTCAGTCTTCCAGGTGGAAGGGTGTAATGAGTTCATCCACAAAGGTGGTGTCACAAGGGGGAACCTCATTTATGTTCATGCAAAGAATGGTGCTGATAGCTGATCTGCACCAGTCTATTTCAGCCACCTCTTGTCTACATTATGATGTTTGAAAACAAATGTGAAAATATTAAGCAGAGAAAAGGGGGAGGCTTTATGGCAAATAGAATGGCTTCCATTTCACTTTAGAATCAAATTCATCTCCTGTGCTTTGCCTTCAAATCCCTCCACAGTTCTTTCCCCACTTATCATTCTGACCTGATAGAAAAATACCCCCCTAGCTGCTCTCTCTAATTCTCCAATGACCTACTAATGACTTCCTCTATCATAACCTCTTCACACGCACAGCTCCAAGACTTTTCTAGAGCTGCTTGAATCTCTGGAATGGTCTTCCTCATCCTTTTCCACTTGTTTCTACTTTCTGCACATCTAAAAAAAGCCCTTAAAACCCATCATTTCAAACTTATCTATCTGTCTTCTTCTGTCTCTTAAACCCTCACTACTTCCCACCATTACATATCTCCCCTCCTATTGTGTGCTGCTTCCCCCACCTCCTGGATTGTAAGCTCTTCTGGGCAGGGTCCTCCTCCTGTGTCATAGTCTGTGTCTGTCTGTCATTTGCAACCCCTATTTAATGTACAGCCCTGCATAATATGTTGGTGCTATATAAATATTGTTCATAATAATAACAGTAATATTAAAAAGGTTCTAAAAAAGTGCCAAAATTGTTGGACTACTTTAAATAAACCTAAACTGTAGGGGGGCATGTAGAATATGTTTAGTCTTCCTTCTCTTCCAGAGGTTTAAAGTCTAGAGCCCACAGCATTATCACCATTCTAATAATAAGGCATGCTGCAAAAATCCCAGCAATCCTTACACAAACCTATGGCATAACTAAATGTGTATTATCTACATATCTTCAATCTAAATATCTTCAATATCTAATTTTGACATCAAGGAAAACAAACCCAAACATGCTTTTTTTCTTATATAAAGTTTTATGCATGCATGAAAAAATGATAATATTATTTCATTCTTGATAATATTGATTCAATTAATTTACCAATGTGCCGAATATAATTTCTAAAGCTTGCAGACATCAAAATCAAAATAAATGAAGGCCATTGTAAGAGATTTATCAGCTTGGAGTTCTCAGTGAAGCCTCATTCTTATGAATCCCATGGCAATTCAAACCAAATAATTCACTTTTATGTAAAAAAAACCATCTAAGGGAAACAATTTCAGGTTTATTTAGGTCTAACAAAGTAACAATAAAAACACAACAAAATATGAGGCTGCATGATAAGATATTTGACTACAGCTAATAAAAAATAACTAAACAGTAAGATCATTTAAATTGGTTCTCTAAGGATTTTAAAAGCAAAAATGCACTTTTGGTTTCAAAATTCACCTTTAATCCTGAACTGTTGCTTACAGAACTTACTGTTTTGTTCACGGGTTTCAGTCTTCCAGGTGGAAGGGTGTAATGAGTTCATCCACAAAGGTGGTGTCACAAGGGGGAACCTCATTTATGTTCATGCAAAGAATGGTGCTGATAGCTGATCTGCACCAGTCTATTTCAGCCACCTCTTGTCTACATTATGATGTTTGAAAACAAATGTGAAAATATTAAGCAGAGAAAAGGGGGAGGCTTTATGGCAAATAGAAGTAATCTTTACTTATTTGAAAGGAAAATATAATACATACTCAAAAATTAGTATTGTAAAAAATCACTCAAATGGGCACTAAACAGAGTACTTATACTAGTGTCGCCACAATCTAGGTGAAGAAAGCCCAGAGAGAGGAAGAATCATTTCAGTTTCCCGACGCGTTTCACTGATATAAGCTTCCTCGGGGGAGGTAGAGATGTGCAGTTACACTAAATAATAAAACAATAGTTAGTCAATAAAGGCTAAAGGAGTACGTGTGTTCCTCAAAAATGACTCAAGAAACTATTCACATATACAAAAGTTTAGCCAACATTAGTCCAATAATATGTTCACATAATACAGTATAGTCCTATACTAATTTACAGACATTCAATATGTATAGGTTTATACCTTACATGATAGCATTATCCCCCCTCCTCCACTGAAGTTCCACAAAATGTAAGTTTTCCTATTTTTGCTTACCTAAACATTAAATATGTAATATATATTAGCTTATATTTAAAATATATACTTTAATATATACATATATGTCAACAATCCTATACTCAAATCCTATATTTGAGTGAACCTGGGTGATCCAACAGACTTGGAATGGATCTGGTCCAGGATTTAAATTTCTTGCCAACGAATAGCAAATGATTTTTAGGAAATCCATCCAGGTTGGATAGATTACTCAGGTTCTCCCATGATAGTCATAATAGTAAGGAAAATACAGAGGAGGGGAAAAGCTTGTAAGAAGTCCTGGAAATGAGAAGGTGATTTTAGTGGCATACAGAAGCCAACTGACCAACTGAAGCAACCTCAGATCATATCATTGCCCCTGCAGCAACCCAGATCATAACACTGCCCCCA
>NC_092858.1:11036633-11075312 GCF_032062135.1 Pyxicephalus adspersus
CTGCTCCCACAGGCACCCCAGATCATAACACTGCCCCCACAGGCACCCCAGATCATAACGCTGCTCCCACACCCACCCTAGGTCATAACACTGGCCCCGCAGGCACCCTAGACCATAACACTGCTCCTGCAGGCACCCCAGATCATAACAGTGCTCCCACAGGCACCCCAGAGCATAACGCTGCTCCCACAGGCACCCTAGACCATAACACTGCCCCACAGACACCCAAAATCATAACACTGCGTCCACAGGCAACCCAGATTGAAACATTGCCCCCATAGGCACCCCAGATCATAAAACTGCCCCACAGACACCCCAGATTATACCAGTGCCCTCACAGGCACCCCAGATCAAAACATTGCTCCATAGGCACCCCAGATCATAACACTGTCCGCAGAGGCACCCCAGATTATATCAATGCCCCAAAGGAACCCCTGATCATAACACTGCCCCCACAGACTTGGGGACTTTTCTCGTGCCAGGCAGTATGTATAAAGAATGGATGCATACTTTTAACCATTGGTTTCTTTGTTCACAAAGCTTTGGCCGTATGAAGAGTTTAAATACTGACCTATTATGAATTCCCATAAAATAACATTTATAATGTTCTAAGAAAACAATTTCACTGAATCATTGCAACACAAGTAATTTATAGTCAATTTAGCACAGAGGAAACAATGCCAAATATCAAGGTGTTTGACATTGTGTGAGATTGCACCCCACATATTCCAGTTATTGGGACATTAAGACATCAACAAACTGAACTGCTCAGAAATTAAAGCTGTTCATCCTGCCGTGAAATTGCAGATAAAATTTGTGATTACTGTTATGATTTCTGGGTGACTGTGACCCTGATTTGCTTGTCACGGCTGTTGGTTATGTTTCCTGGACTGGTAGTGACATTGGATCAACAAACAGGAAGAAGCACACACATTGCACATCGACAAGGTCGGGTGTGCTGCTCTATTGTTGTACGCTTCAGGTTGACCTGTAATTTACTTTACATCAGCTAAAAGTAACTCCTCTTACTTAGGCTATTCTAATAAAAAAGGAAGCAAGAAGGACTAATGAGGACAAAAGACTGGTGACCCAGTACTTACATTGCCTTGTGCTGCATTGTGTCTCTATACCATCTCGGTAAAGGAAGGGCTTTGCCTCCTCATGTCAGAGCCTCCAGCAAGGAAAACAGTGAGCAAGAAAAGATTACATACTATTCATAAAAATAAATCAACTTAAAGGAATATCCAGGGTTTTTCTTTTTAGGGGATCAGAGTCATCACAGTATGACCCCCTCTCTCTCTTTGACACTCTCCAGAGATATTGGTCCTGCATTCCTAAACCTTGGGAGACCTCTTGGACTTCCCCAACATACAGATTTCACACAGCCTGCCCACTTTAGCCACCTGGCCTTAGGCTTCAACTCCCCCTCTTTCAAAGACAGGTGCTCTTATTAACATTGGCCAGGTGCCATTTAAAATTTTTGGCCTGAAATGGAATGAAGTGCCTGGCCCACCCATTCCTTCCAGGATACCCCTGGCCTGGATCCAAACTAAATACTTATGGCCCTATCCAGGCCCATGAAATTGAGGTACATGATGTTGAATACCCTCTAAATTGATAATAATCAATTGTGATGCCATACTTTTTTCTTATAGCAAGATTTTTGGGAATACAGAACCATGAAGGCTCTGCCAGATGTTCTTGCAGTGTGCTAAGGTGTCTTCTCATGAGTTTTAGGGTACCTTTTGGGCAATGTTTAATACATAGGTAAGCTAAGTAGATAGATAATCTAAGTAGATAGTTAGATAGATAGATAGATAAATAGATAGATAGATATACCTATACTGGTACATTTTAGAGATACATTTTTAGAGCAATTTGTACAGGGGTGGGAAGGTCAAGCCATTTTAAGCTAGCTTATTGTACTGCAGGATCTGCTTTAGGTATAAAAAAGGTGAATAAACACAAAACTACATTCATTACATGGGCAAAGGGAGCAGAAGTACATTTGTGCAGCTTTAGCCCTGATGAATAGAGACTGTTTAGTCCCTGAAATGTGTAGGCTTAATAATGTGTATTGAGAAAAATCTCTTTTATAAAAAAAATCTCTTTTTGGACTGTACACATTTGGTGGGTGATGGTTTTACTTTTTCAATCTGGGCCTTATTTGCAATTTCAACATGGCTGATGGACAGCAAGCATTTATAGAAAGAGAAGCGGGCAATGGATGTCTACTTTTCCCATGGAAAGGATTGCAGAGATTGCTGTAATGCATTTGTGAACACTAGATGGCAGTTGAGATCCTAATTAGAGCCAGATTCACTTTCTTTACCCTAGTATGAACCTTGTGTGTTGGTGAAAAGAAGAGCTACACCTTGAAATAGTATAAAAGGATTGGATCAAATTAAAAGTTAAATCTTTCAAGTAAAGGCTAAAATTGTATGAGCTTTTACAAACTTTTGTTCCAATTTTCTTTGCTTTAATTTTGAAAAATGAGGTCACATCTAGAAAGACATTAAGCTGTGTCTTGGTCTATAAATCCACCTATAAATCCACCTTTTTCTCTATATATATAGCAAAAAGGAAAATCATATTCCCCAGACATATGCCAGGTAGAAGTAGCATATCTTTACGTTTTTCATACTTTTTAACTTTGTGAAAGGAGAAAGGGAGATATTATGGCACCAAGTATTTAGGCCAATAGTAATGTTATCATACTTTGTCTAACATAGTTTTGTTTAGCAGTAGGGATGAGCCAACACCTGGAAGTTTGGGTTCGCTGGGTTCGGCCGAACATCGGCTCAAAGTTCGGGTTCGGGTCTGGGTACCCAAAATCGTAACGTTCGGTACGGACCCTAACTTTACAGTTCGGTTTCGCTCAACACTATTCAGCAGTTTAACATAAGGGACAATTTAGGAAGAAAGAGTTACAGAGAGATTTGGTTCCAAGAGAAGGTCAGTTGGAAGCTGTTCTTTTACAAGAGTTAAAGGTATTACCCATGTATATCTATATCCTGGGCTGTTAGAGAAGTTCAGCACTTGGAAAGTACATTATTAATAAAGAAATATTAATAATAAAGTCGGCACAGCGGTCAAGCTGATTGGTATTGCCATGATGAAGGGGCAGTATGCATGGAGATACAGATCCATGGATCCTTCCAAGCAGATAGTTGCTCACTTGTAGGTAAGGGGGTGCATTATCAAGAATCAAAAAAAAAAAATTCTCCCATAGCAGGTTAATGGTGCCAAGAGAGGCTACTAGCATGGTTTGGGAGGGACTGAATGTGCAACCTACCAGTCGTAAGGTAACTCCTTTTAATTGCTTTCAGCAAAGACCCCAAATAGAGGAATTAAGACATTGGGTCTGATCTTTAAAGCTCTCCAAGGCTGGAGAAGATACACTTTCACCAGTGAACATGAAATTAATCTGGTCCAGGATTGAAAACATTTGCTAATAAATAGCAAATTACTTAAGAAACCCAATCCAAGTTTGTTGGATCACCCAGGTTCACCAATGAAAATGTACTTTCACAAGCCTTGGAGAGCTTTATTAAATCAGGACCATTGCGTAAATTAGTATTAGTTTACTTCTTGCCTCTATGTATTTTATAAACAGTTCTTCATTGAGAGTCCTTAGTCAAGATACATCTGATTCTTCAATTCACACAAATATACAGCATTTGTGTATATTGAAAAATAGGACATGCTGCAGTTTTGTTCAGCAAGCATGTTCTTATGCACTATAATGTATTATCCATCTGGTACAATACCAGTGCCAGGTTGCCTCCTGATATCTAAAAAACTTAAAGATTGTCCCAAATAAAATATAATAAGCAGTTACTGATGATATGAACAATACAATCAAGGCATAAAATCCAGAGAAGGTGTATACATGTGGGATTTTGTGACCAGGTCACAGTGGTAACAGCCTGTCCCCTTAGGAATACAATGGAATGCATTAAAAAAAAGCTTAGTAAAGCTTATCAAATGCACGTCAAAACCATTACACACATCCTAATATGCATGGTGTGTATTCAGAGTGCTAGGCAAATTAGCATGCAAAACATTGTTAAACAAAACAACCACCAGATATTGAAGCCTACAATAGATTAACATGTCATAAGAGCAAAACTGATTGTCTAACATTCAGATGACAGGAAAATCAATATTTTCATTGGCAGGATCTAATAACGCATCAGAAGCTTGTATTTTCTGAAATATTATAAGCATTGCAGAGTTGTTGCTGGAGGCATTATTAGTACCGTCTCTAACAAGTCATCAGGTTTCTGCAAAAAGATCGGTTTCTTTAGCTTTCATTCTGCAATATTTGATTTTTTATTACACAGTATTTACAGTATATAGTGCCATCATATTACGCAGCGCTGTACAAAGTCCATAGTCATGTCACTAGCTGTCCCTCAAAGGAGATCACAATCTAATGTCTCTACCATAGTCATATGTCATTAATACAGTGTAAGGACAATTTTTGGGGGAAGCCAATTAACCTAACTGCATGTTTTTGGGATGTGGGAGGAAACCAGAGTACCCGGAGGAACACACAAAATCAGGGGGAGATCCTGCAAACTCCATGCAGATAGATGCAATAACCTCTGAGCCACCATGCTGCCCTGATTCTGTCTTTTCCTTCAGTCCAGAGGGAAACTTTTTTTTTTATTTAGTATTTTTGAATATGAAAAATAGATAATCCTCCGAGTGCTGAGTGTCATTACACTATGGAGCCTGGACCAGGTACTTGAGCACAGTGAGTTCCAATCCTGGCACCAACTACCACCCTGTCATCTGAAGAATGGTGACAACAATCTGCTGAAATCTGATAATCATTATTGATGGCTTCATTTTAAATAAGTCCAACTATATTTAGGGATCAATGGCAAAGTTATGACTGCATATTATATATTTTATTGTAATTAAGCCCAATTAAATTCTCAAACATTTTGGTGCCTTGTATTCTTTTACCACTGTAGGTTATGATTTTTATTATTTCCTTTTGGGAATGCTTAAGAGTACCTATTTCATCTTTGGATTGCAAAGCTGAGTAATATCCCCAACCTGCATCAAACATGTTCTCATGTAGGGTATGAAAGAAGATACGGGGGCTTGTATGACCATAGCCTAGGTGCACTGGACTGCATGGTAAATCTTTGGTGCCTACCAAACTGCACGGTCTTTTCTTGAGTCTGGAGGCATTGGCCCCATGGCTCAATACCAATAGGATGTTGGAATGTTGGTCCTCAGTGGAGATATTTGATGACATAGAGATCAATCAGATCATAACCTGCAGTCAGTGATATATACAGAACATTAAAAATGACCTGCTCCCTGTGTTCAGACTCACCCAAACATTCTTGTGGAGGGCTATAATTTCCCTTTGTGTTTCTGAGATTACATGTGGTCAAATGTCAAGTACCATAAAGAAAATGAAGCTAGAAGATGTGTTACAATAAATCATAATATTTAAGATCCCCCTTCTTATACTATGCCCACCTATAGGCCACCATTGTACACTTTGCATGGCACACTTAGGTAAGGAAGATGAAATTGTCTATATCAGAGTTCCTTCAAAGTTTCCTAGGGGTCCCTTGAGAAATGTTTGTCCCTCAAGTCGGCTTAACTGACACCTTCAACATTTTGGCTATCTGTAAGTGTGACATTCTTCCCATTTCCCAGCAATACAAGAAACTAAAGGTAAGACTCAGAAAATGGAGACTGTTTGTATATCCTCTACCTTACTGAATAATAATTTCTGAATTAAGGTTGAAAGCAACCAATTGAAAAATAATCAATAATTCTCTATTCTTCTTTAACCCTTTTGTCTTTCTTTCTCTTCTCTCTCCTGCGTTTCCTTCTGCCGCCTCTCTCCCATCCTCCCTTTGTGTATATTTCTCCTATCTTTTAACATTCATCTAAACTTTTGTGTGTCAGTACAGCCAGGACCAGGGAATAAGTTAGGGTGACCTGAACATTGTCCTGAAAATTTAACTGTGCAAATAAAAAAACTCTGTTGGTGTCCCTATGCTCCCCCATTCCTCTGTCTTGCTCCCTGCCGTCTCTCTCATTATCCCATGTCACCAGTATTCTATAACGTTGTTCTGGCACAAAGGCTCATTCTAAACTATAGAAAATTTTAATTAGACAAAAAGGTATAAAGCAAAGTAGCATCAATTTTTACTTTACATGTCTAAGGAAAAACAGATTTATTCATATTTCATTCCGCAGATCAAGGTGTAGCAAGGAACAGCGCTCATGATGTAGGCGACAGAACTTCGGTATAAGCTACGGTTTAGGAGATTAAAAGGATTTATGTTCTGACATGGATATTCTTTCATGCCATCAGTGATAAGCAGCCCAATCAGACTTCTCATCTAAAAAAGCCCTCCAAATGACAAGGTTTGAAATATTTTACTTTCCTTTGACCTTCAGAATGCTTGATATCACAGCCAGGGTTCAGTTTAAAAATGTTCCCATATGCATAAATGTTTTTTTTTCTACTATTAATATTAGACAAAATGTTTAGTATTTCAATAATCAATATAACATATACAATTTTCTTAAAAACTTTTTGTCCCTTTTAATTTTTTCCTGCCCACCCCAGGAATTAAAACATATAAACTTCCTATTTTGCCCATTCATTTGGGGCAGCAAACGTGCGGTGCCCAGTCGTAAGATTCTGCAGCAATCCACAGTTATTGGTATTCTCAATTTAGCAGACATAGCCCTTTACAATCGAGTCGCCCTCCTGCATATACTGAAAGACTGAATTCATGGAATGTCCTACTATACTAATCTAATAGTAGATTTTGCTTTGTACCCCCCTGGAATCCTTGGGCCATTCTACATACCCATGGGGCTCTCTTACCTAATAAGGTACAAATGAATCCTTTATTATTCTCACAATGGCAGGTTTGGCACCTATTGTGCAGCAAAGTCTTCCTTAATGCCCACTCTTCTTTGTTTCTCCCCTTATGAGGTAATGGAGAAGTTTCACCGGATCTTTTTTTCCCAATGCTAGCAGAGTGGGCAACTATGGGCCTATGCTCAGTTTGCATGCTTTTCAACCCAAGAACCCATAAAGCCTATTTCTTTCCAGAACCTAATTTAATCTAGAATTTATAGTGCTAGAGTTGCCTGCTGGCTTTCCCCACATGACTGGCACAACCCCCTTGACACTATGAAGGCTATCTCCAAGTTTCATCGATTTTGACAGACTGACCTGAACTACTCTGCAGAAAAACTGGGCATGGTGGGATGATGATAAATATTTTCCCAACCTAGAGCTGCTCAGGATTTAGAGGATGTGCTGTGCTTCCTGGAAAGCCATACCTGCATTGTAATTCAGGGGAAATGTTATTTCGACTTTCCTCCCTCCTAAAAGAGCCCACTATATGGAACTCTCAGGTATGGATGCTTGTCTCAAATGCAGAACACAAGCGGCAACTCCTTATCATAATTTATAGGAATGCCTGGTTATAAAATGTTCCAACTGGCCCGCTACATCCAAACCTACCTATTACACTTTTTGGCTTCTACTCCATGAAATGGCAATCTGGTATGGCTGAGGGCTATGGGGTTTGCTTCTCCAATGGGACAACGTGATAGACTCTCCTTCTATCAGCGCTGGGTAAAATAACAATCATGCATTGTTGGATGGCCCCTACCCCACCCACAATATGCTTCTTTTTAGCAAATTTACAACAGCTACTTAAAATGGAATGGACAGAAGCCTCCCTACATCAAGACACAAAAACACAACTTTTCTTTGAAACCTGGGAAAGCTTACACTCAACACCCCTACCAAAACTCCATTATACAATTGTATCCGTCACACCTTATGGTATCTATGCAGAATGATGGAAGGCGACTCTACCATAAAGTTAGCAAAAATGGCCGTATTGTTTTCTGTAGTTACTAAATGTATGCAGACTTGCTTGTTTTGTTATATCTGTAAAGAAACCTTAAATCACAATGAATGATGACATTGATTTAGCTTGGAATTTGTTGAAGAATGTTTTAACTGCTGATTCCGTATATACGCCATATATTTGTTATCTTTTGTTATTGTTATGTATATTATTTCCACTGGAATAAAATTTATTTAAAAAATGTTTTTCAATTTATTGTTTTTACTAGAAAATGACCTGGTCCACAGTTTTCTATATATGCTGCAAAAAGCTATCTTGGTTGCACTTTGCAGCCATGGATACATCACTTAATTTGTGGACAGAATTCCCCTTACTAATGTAATTAACTTACCGCTTTTCCCAGAAGTCTGAACAAAGCGTGAGGTCAAATTATAGCTATAGGTCTAGTTGTGTGGATAATGTCATCCCTGGCTCTGCAATAAATCTGGAAGTGGCTGTCATTGTCAATGAGGAGATACGGCACAATCATTGTCACAAGGGATTTCTGAGAATATCATGTAACAAAGATGTATAATGTAAGTAGATGAAATTATTTTTTTACTATTTTCAAACCTTCTTTTTTAGATTCTTCTTATTTGTCTCTTTAGTTGTTGAGATTATGTTACCGAAACAACCTTAAGTTGAATTGTGGAACTACAACTAACTTTATCGCTCTACCTAATAGTAAAGCACACTGTAAAAGGTATATATATAGTTGGCTGTAATAAAAGAACTATTAAGTTTAATAAAGAGAAAACAATGAATTGAAAAAAGTTTGTGCATGTCCACTCTCAGTTCAGAACCAGACAGCAGGAAGCCAATTGGTGCTCAAAAAGCCAACACATGAATTGGCACACAGATGATAGTCCCGAAAAGTCCTTATTTCATGAGCACATCGCATCAAATCACTTATCAAATTGTGAAAAACTGTGTCATTACCATTGGCATTGGATTCTCCTTTTCCTCTGACAGTCTTTCCCACAATTTCCCCATTACACCCTTTAAGTTACCCGTATCTGCCCCATTATATTCTACCTTTCCCTCCCCTCTCAATCCGAGTTTAAATACCCCTCCAACCTTGCTATTACCCTCTTTCCTAGGACAGCAGATATACTTCCATTTATGCTAAATAGTTTGTAATAGATAGTCACATTCAGCTGGACTTCTTCTTGTAATGTTCGTATTTCACAGATGTTTCCAAGCTATTTGTTTTCTGCCAATGTGAAGGTTCTCATTCATCTATGTCTAGTAATAGTCAGTCACATTCAACTGGACTTGTTCTTGTAATGTTGAAGATATTTCACAGCTTTTCAAGCCACTTTTTCAGTTCACGTAGCTTGGAAAGCTGGGAAACATTTTCAACATTACAAGACCAGTGCCATTTTAATATGACAAACTACTATTAGCTATAAAATGACTGAGGTAAATGAGAACCTTTATTTTTATGCTAAATTGTTAGTATTCAGGGTGTACCTCAGTGAAAAGTCAGTACTCCATCTTCCATATACAATAGAACCCCGGTTATGGCAACTCAGATATCCGGAAAATTCAGATAATCGGCTCCATTTTCTTGATTGCTCCTGCAGCCCTAGCGGAGCTGTGACATGAGTTCTTTATCCAAGAAGACATAACACAGCTCCTCTAGGACTGCGGTGGCAATCAAGAAAGCGGAGCTGTCAGGGGAGCAGAGTGGAGCTGATTGCTCCGTTCTGTGATTGGCTGAGAAAAGGAAGACCCTGGTGACGGCTCAAGCGTTTCCCTTTCCTCAGACATGCAGCCATTCAGTACTAGAAGTGAATGGGGACAGGTCTCCTCATTTAGATTCAGTGCTGAATGGCTGAGAAACCTCATTTTCAGAGTAACCAGTTACCCGGAAACTACACTTACCCGGTATCGGCCATTTCCCGTGGGTGCCAGATAACCGAGGTTCTACTGTATTCTATCACAAACATGGATCAAAACAGATGGATGAAGCCCAGCCCTTTACAGTAATTTGTCTACTCAGCGGACCATGTGCTAAACCCTGGAAGACACCAAACCATATGGCTAGGGTAATCCATATAACAAATTATTCTATCTATTATTATTCTATTCTATCTGTCCTGATGACAAAATACTCAATTTTCCTTACTAGACTGGCTGTTCTCCAGGGTGTTAAAGGTAACAATGATAACTAGGGCTGCCGCTTCTTTGCCAACATCCCACAAATTAGCAATTTTGCCCAAACACGGCAAATTTCTGTGCATCCTCGTCATTTCCCCAATTGATAGCAACCTAGTTTCTTACCTGTTCCTTCTGACAACCCCTTCACACCCCATTTAATGCCTGATCAGTTGGTAAAAGACTTGATTTTCCAGTTCACCTCTGAAGAACTCTAATAAGAGATTCAGATGTTAAGACAACACACTCACCCTAGTCACAGCAATATTCATTCATTTGTGTGTACATATGGCTCACTGTGCAGCGAGCAAAACCTTTGACCTTGCTAGCACTCATTGTCCCAATTACAATATTAATATCACTCACAGAAAGTTTAAAATGTTATGTACATGTTAAAGACGCCCATGTTTTTAACTGCCCTTACTGCAATTTTCTGCAATCAGGCGTTGAGCAAGCTTAATTGTGAGATGATCAGCTGCTTATATCACATATGTGAGCACTTAACAACTTGCCCTAATTACAAACTGAAAGAAAGAAAAAAGTACTGTTAAGTGACAGAAATGAGGAATAAAAAAAATTACATGGAGGCCCTTCAATGACCTTTCTGGAAAGAAAAATAAATAATAAAAAAACATACCTAGCTAAAGCAAAAAAAATATTTAATTTACTTCCACAGATCCCTCTGGGTGTCGCGCTGTCCCTTAATCTGCCTTCGTCCCAGCACGCTGGGTGCCACCATCTTTCTCCGTCTTCCTTCTTCCTCTGGCTATGTCACCTGATCCTGCACAGCGCAGGCACAAGATCGGGTGATGTAGATTTCTGTAAATGTAAAAAGAGTGCTGATCTCATTGTGCATGTGTGAGATCACTTTTTTCCATTTACAAGAAAAAGTCCTTTCTACGCATGCCCAATCTCGAAGGACCAGCCTGAAGCCTCCTGGGATGTGTGATGTGGATATCCCAAGAGGCTCTGAGCTCCCATTCTGTCTTTACCAGGGTTGTTTACCCTTTTATATAAAGTAACAATTTGGGTGATAGATCCGCTTTAAAAGTAAATTATTAGGTAAAATAATGATTCACACAGATAATTCATTCTCTGAAGCCGGGGATATGCTGGAAAACGGGACATCTTTCACTGAGCTGCAATTCAGAATAAATTTGTGAATAGTCAGGGAAGTTTTTTTTGCTATTTAGTTGTACTTACAGGGCCTGATTTATTAAAGCTCTCCTCCTACATTTCTGGCCAGTGGGAAGAATGTCCCCCTTACAGATAGCCAAAAAGATTATTGGTGTCACATAAACTGACACAAATTGCTCATTGCTTAAGGTACCCCTAGTAACCTCTGGAGGAACCCTAGATGGGAAACACTGACATAGACTACCAAAAGTGATCCAACAATGTATTTCCTATGAACCATTTGCTTTCCGTTGGCAAATGTTTTCAATCCTGGACCAGATCCATTATAGATTTGCTGAATTACCCAGATTCACCCATGATAATCTGTCTTCTCCAGTCTTGGGGAGGTTTAATAAATCAGGGTCTAGTACTTTCCCCAGCTTCTTTCTCCATCCAGCAACACTGGTACGCTTCATTAGGAACATCAGGAACAGCATTCTGTAAGTCTAGCTATTTACTTACAGCCCTCTGGGCACAAATCATCCTGCAGAATGTGCACATAGTACTCCAGTGCTCAAATCAGAACAATTCCCAACATCAAGAAAATACTACAGGAAAAAGGTCTGTATGCTTTTTTCAGAAATAAAAAAACATTTAGGGTTGGGGTTTCTGAGCACTGGGGGAATTTGTGCTGGATGCCTGCTTAACATGCTACCCAAAGACCTAATTGCTCCAAAAAATAACCTTACCTGTCTAATTGCAAATTTTTTAATACATCGACCTATTCTCAACACATCTCGGGTGTAGCTTCTTCTTTTACGCTTTTGGGTTTTGATCTTCGGTAATCTCGATTTGTCAGGCCATGATGATTTAACTCCCGGGCATACGCTCATTCAGTCCTGGCAGCCCCGTGGCATGTGCAGCTCATCATGTTCTAACATAATTTTTTTAATGGAACTTAAATTCCGCTTTAGAGTCTGCATTAATAGCTTTCCAGCATCTAGTACATTGCAACCATTTAAATAAATTTAGAGAGACAAAGAGACTGAAAATAGGAAAAAACAAACAAATGTGTTCCATGCTACTAAGATAAGACAAACACTAAAAAACTTGACAGCTTCTTACAATTCAATTAAGACTGTGTGGGAACAACATTTGAAATATTCAATTTAATTAGCAGAAGACGAAATGGTTTGAACAACAATGTGTAAAAATAAAAAGGTCGAAAAGATGGTGTGACACAGTGTTCCAAAAAAAAAAAAATAATTGCTGCTAAACTACAAGATTATATTGCAACTTTTTATTAGGAGAGTAAACTCACTGATTTCTTTTTTTATTGTTCACAATAAGAGATTTTTTTTAACTTATATATATTGAAATTGTTTTGAATTGTGATGGGGTAGGGTTTTATGTCATATGCCTCAGCCTTTTTCTTTATTTGATCTCTAACATATATAAAATTAAAAAATTATTATTAGATGTTTTTCTACAATGGTGCAGCCACTAGCAGTTTGTGCAGGGTTAGTGTGAGGCTTAATGGAACACTTTTGCTCTGTTTTTTCTTGGTTTAATGTATTACTGTTCAAAACAAAATAGATAACATATGTTACTTGTGATTTTTTACATGTACATGGCAGCCATATTTACTCCTTACAAATAGAGATTCTGCTTCCTCTTCTGTAGGGCTACACAATGGTTATTCCCATTTACCAAACATTTATACATTTTTCACAATGAATCTCTTTTATTAAAATTCTTCAAGAATGGAGAACCTGAAATGGATCTGGTCAATGACTGAAGACATTTGCCAGCTAATAGCAAATTATTTTTATGTAATCTATGCCAAGTTTGTTGGATTGTTTCAGGTTCTTTCATGATAGTTTATCTTCACCAGTCTTGGAGAGCTTTAATAAATCAGACCCACTGCATTGATTAGAAAATATGTGAATCAATATTTACCAATGATTCTTTCATTTTTCTAATCCAATCCAATGTAAAAAATATGTATATTTTGTTGTGTAGAGTTTGAGTGAGTTTGGCTGGAAACACATATAAGTAGTATCCTATGCGTTGTCTGGCTCAATGCACTTCCTAAGTGAATTTTTTTGCATCAACCATTGTTAAAGCCCATGTCTGGGCAAAGGTTAATCCCTTAAGTCCCCTGATCCCTCCTCCTACTACTTTTTTCAGAAATAGCTTTTGAAGCTGCCAAGTCCACGTACTCTAGTTAGTCAGTGGCATGAGCAGCTGGAAGAAGGACCCTGCAGGGAACAACATGGAAGACCTGAACACTACATAACCATGATTATAAGTAATTCAAATTATCAATGATAACACTGGTCAACAAACATTTTCTTGCTAACACAGATTAAAGCCATTTTAGGTTATGTTTGATGCACAGATTCCAAATATGATATTGTTTTTGCTAGACTGGCTCTGGTTTTTAAAATAATGACCTCAATAATACCCTTATAGAAATATTAATGCTAATATAAAATTAAAACTAATGAAACGTGAAAATTAAGCAAAATTAAACTAGACACCCCTATGTATACAAAATTAAATTTTTGAAATACCTAATGTCAATATATTCTATATTCAGTATATTTACAGAACTAATCACAAAGAAACCATTGAAAAACTCTCTTCATCTTGTATGATTTCCTTTTACACTGATGATCAGGACAGTCACGTTAAAGGCTCCAGCAGTATTCTGCCATCATGTGTCTATCCCATCTGCCCCGATACCTTTCTTCCATCACCTTTATGTCTTGATGGAACCTCTACCCTTGTTTCTCACTGAAATCGCCAGAGTTTTCTGGAAAGTTTAGCAAATGCCTATGGAGATAGTGTACCTTTATGCTCATAGTAGCCCAAATTATTAAAGTTTAACAGCAAGTTTTGTACCAGTTCTTTATAATTTTGTGCTTTATGGTTACCCAAGAAGTTCTTGACAACCATGACATAGCTGTGCCAGGCAGAATCTTAAGAATCAGTCCTGTAACTTGTGAAATTTGAATCATTTATCAGTTTCTGAATCTGGGGTAATTTTTCAGTACTCAATCCAGGGAAGAATCTGCAAATGTATTTGAAGCAATCACCATCCTTGTTTAGAGCTCTAACAAATTGCTTCATTAATCCCAACTTTATGTGTAGTGGAGGGAGAATTAATTTTTTCTTTGTCAACCATTGGCTTGTTAATGATGTTCGCTGCACCTTTCTTCATGTTTTCCCTTGGAGGCCATGTCACTTTTTTCAGTGATCCTGCTTTGCTCTACTATCCCAAAAGCAGATGAAACATAGGTACTTTGCGTATCCACTTTGCTGTTCGAGTAGGAAGTTCACTATTTTTAAATCAACACATACGGAGCATTGGTGTTCATAATAGCAAAGCTTTTGTAAGACCGTTTGGGTATTTTCATATTCTTCTTTAGGTTTTGTTGAGTGACAAATTAGAATTGATGCATGGCAGTTGCCATTATGCAGTAAAACAGATTTCAAATTTCGAGTGGAACTGTCTATGAAAAGCCGCTAGTCTTCTGCTCGGTATTCTGGTACTCCCATAGGGGCTAGTAAACCAGGGATGTTACAACAGTACACAATGTCTCCATCTTTACTGAAATATGGTAGGAGTGTCACCTCTCTTGTCCTATAAACTGTTATTGTAACTTCCGTTCTCAGACAGTTCTTTTCTTTTACCCTGGATGCTAAGAGTTCAAATGCTTGTTTTGACAGACTTAGGTCACGTATTAAATCATTGAGCTCTTCCTGGGAGAACTGCTGGTTGGATGAAACACTTCATTCATATTCACTTCCACTGCTAACTCCTGGATTACTTTCCCTGTATATCCTCCATGTTGGATACAGGAATATCAGGGACTGAACACTGGTATGGGAGCATCAGCACCATGCAGCACAGGTCGCCTTGCTGATTCCAAATCACGGTACTCCTGCTTGTTTTTCTTGTAACGATTGAAACCTTTTACATTCACAGCACAAAAATAACAATCATTATGATGATTTTTGGGCTCTCCACATACCATAGGTACACCAAACTTCAAACTTTTCAGTTTTCCATTTTCCCACTGATGTAGACACTCTACACAAGTTTTGCATACCATATGGGGAGCCCAATACTCATCTTGGTCACTCAGTTTAATACCAAAATATGCAAGATATGCTTGTTTCACAAATTCTGTAATGTTTCTTCTCTGTTTTTGCTGGGAATATTCACCACAAATGTAGCATGAAAGTAATGTAATGAAAAAACGCTACATTTAATATATAAAATGCAAAACATCAGTGTAAATAAAGATTGATAATAATATGCTGTGTTACATTTGTTGTTGGTAAAATCGTCTATTCTGATTCATATATCACAAGAACTAGAGCAAATTCCATAAAACTAATGCCATTTCTGGATTCAGAAGACCTGAAATATACTAAATATATTAAAAAATTCTTGTTAAGTGAATTTTGTTTTTTTTTTGAGCTGTGTAATTCTTGCATAATTTTTAAAAGAAAATGTATTCATTGATTAATTGATGGAGAAAGAGGAGAGGGCCAGAGTGTATGGAGTTACATTTTATGTAGTTAGGCAATAGTTGTGGTAGCAAATCTCACCTACCCTGAGTTGCTTATTAACAAGTTGTTTTCATGTGGCTTTTACCTTTCTACACACTTATTGTTTCATTTTTCCATGATCATAACTGGGAACCCTCTGGCTCTGGCTGAACAACTCAATATTAACCAAATCACCAACCCACTACAAATATCTGCATAATCTCTCTCTGTGCTTCATAATCTATCCTCTGTTCCATTCCCAACTCTCTAATTGATGATACCTGCTTTGGATCCTGTACTTGGGATCCTGTATTCGGATGTGAGAAAGGTCCTCCTGTAAAGATGGAGCAGCTGCTGTGCTCAGAAATCATTTTAGACAAAATGGGGCCTGGGAAGGAGCCACAAATGCACAGAATTCCAGTAACCTACACCTTCTGCCAGTATGGCAATCGAGACTGGAGAAGATGAGTGTCCTGATCAATTGGCTTGTTTACCAACCCTTCCAAACAAATGACCATGGTTGTACTTTCCCATAAAGGATAAACACCAGGAAAAGAAGTAGCCCCTCAAAGTAAAACTCATTTTGGGTTTAATCCAGTTCTAAAATTGTTGCCTCTTTGATAAAACGTATCACATGTGTGCACTGAGCTTTGCAACTTTTCATTGAGTCATACCTATACACATGATCTGGACCATTAGAAGTCAGGCTGGGGCTTAGCATTGTTCCAAGTCTGCACGTGTATGTCTGCAGCATTAACATCATTCTATGGGCCAGGAAAGCATATGGCAGCTTTGACTTCCAGCTCAGTGCAGCCCCGTAATGCAAACTGCTATTGTGTTTAGAAAAAGAGCTTGTTTAACCTCCCTAGCAGTAACCCCGAGTGTGACTCGGGGTAGAAAAAAGTTGCTAAAAGCTGTAACCCCCGAGTCACACTCGGGGTAGGTAAACCTATGGGAAGTAATAGTAAATAGAGCCTTACCTAATCTGCCGGCATCCCACGTCGTCCATCGCCACGATCTCTGACCTCTTCCTTTTTCCTCCGGCTGGCTTCTGCACCGGATGAGTCATCGGGAAGTTCCCGGTGACGTCAGTGCGTGTGTACGTTGCCGGCGGGGTGGGAAATTCAAAATCTATTTGTATTGCATTCAATACAAAATAACTGTATTGAATGCAATACATTGGATTTATATGTGTAAAATCAGTACATTGTTTTCAAGAACATTTATTTTACAGTATATATAATAAATTAAAAAATGAAAAAAACATTTTTTTTAAATATATAAATTTTTAATTTACTCAATTTATTATTTTTACATGGTTTTGTGTTTCAAACTTTATTATACTCATACTAAGTATATTATACTGTAAATTAAATTTTCATGAAAAACAATGTACTGCTTTTAGATATATAAAACCGGAAAGAAATGAACCGTTAGGGAGGTTAAAGACAATTGTACTAATACACAACATTTTGCTTGGTTCTCAGCTACCTTCCTAATTATTTGTATACTGTACAGATTACTACATTTGTGTCCTACTTTTTGAATTTCAATGGCTGCAGTCATTTTTTTGTGCGTTGCACTAAGATTTTTACCTGCAGCTGTGAAAATCGTTAAATGAAATTCTTTACTCCAGGGCTGAGTGACTGACAATGATTGTTGTGTCTTGTCCGAGCTCATTAATCATATTAATCATAGATATCGAGCTGCACAGATCACAGAAGGACCACTCAGTCTACGAGGACACTACGAGGACACTTAGTCATCATAAATATGTGCCACAAAATTTAAAAATAGGAGCCAAGCAAGAAATACTTCTAGGCAGATCTACATGTTTTTCATTAATCCAATACAAAGTAATTTGAAATTCCTGCCACGCACCCTCGCACGCACCAAAACACGCACCAACGTCACCGGGATGTTCCTGGGAACATCAGCGCACTCACCGGGGGACAGATCGGAGGAAGAAGACATGGCCCGAGGATGGGATCCGACGGGCAGGCCACTGGAGGATGCCGATGGGACCAGGTAAGTCTTTATTTTTTATGTTTTTAGCTGTTTTTTTTTTACCCTGAGCCTCACCTGGGATTACCGCCACCGAGGTTAAATTATAAAAATAATTTTTAAATCTACAGTTTATTTAGAGAACTGGTGAATATGATCCTACCATAGAGGTCCTTGCTTGGCAAGGTATAAAGCAGTGTTTCTCAAACTTTATTGGGGAACCCTTGAAATAACATTCAAGTCCTCACGGAACCCCTGCTGTAATCTCAAAATCCAAAGCTCACAGTATATTAGCATGGTGATCAGTGGGAAGAATGTCTCTAATATTGCTGGCTAGTTGGAAGAATGTCATCCTTACAGGGGGCCAAAAAGATTATTGGTGTCACTTAAATTGACCTGAGAGTCACAAATTGCTCAAAGAACCCCTGGCAACCTCTGAAGGAACCCTGGGGTTCCACAAAACACTGGATGAGAAAAACTGGTGTAAGGTGAAAAGTGTGCTCATGCATTGTCACTGTGCAACATGGGCTATAAAGGATTAAGTTTCAATATAAAGGTATGGCTCACTTATTATAGAGGCATGGCTCACCATGTCACCATCAGGAAACCTGGTGTAGGGACATAACAGTAATAAAACATGACACAGCCATTGCATAAATATGATATGCTGAAATGTGACAGGCCAGATTGTCACAACACATTGTCTGTCATGGCATATTACAGCAACATTTTCCATTGCTAACTATTCATTCTGTGTCATTTCTATAGTACTGATGAGTCCACACACACAAAAAAAAAAAGAGTCTACAATTTAGTATACTTTTACATGCATTTCTATTCTATTATCATAGCAAAATATGTTGAATAAACTAATCTGGATCAATCTTTGTTTAACCCATTTGTTTAATACACCATTGTCCATTGCTTTCTACTTCTTTTTGCTTTTGATGATGAGCCCAAGTTTGCAGAGAGCCATACATTATTATTATTATTATTATTATTAATAATAATAATAATAATAAACAGGTTTTATATAGCGCCAACATATTACGCAGCGCTGCACATTAAATAGGGGTTGCAAATGACAGACAAATACAGACAGTGACACAGGAGGAGGAGAGGACCCTGCCCCGAAGAGCTTACAATCTAGTGGGTGGGGAGGTCTGTAACATATACAGTACCTAAATATATAGACTATGGACCAGATGTGGCTTTCTGGTACCTTTAACATTCTAAATCGCTTTTTAAATTTATTTTAATAAATAATTTTTATTTTTTAATCCTGATACAGGGAACACAAGATTCATTTAAATATGTGAGTATGCTTCAAGGGATTATGTTGCTGCAATGTGACAGGACAGATGATACAATGTCACATTGGCCAGATGAGGTGATGTCAGATCGCATTATCTATCCTTTCACATTGCAGCAGAATGTTCCCCCAGTGCATATTCAGATTATGTTAAATTTATATTTCAGTTGTGTCCCCACACTAAGAAAAAAAAAACTCCTTTTAATATAAATTTCCATGCACTGTGCTCTTCTATTGATGTAGTCAAATAAAACAGGTTCTCCTCTAGTGGTTGAACTTGATTATCAGAGGAGTATAGAACAGTTTTAATATCATCAGATTAGAAAAAGAGATGTCAATGTCTTCTTTATATATATTATGATTTTCCATGTGACAGTTGGTTGCTATTTTCCAGAAGAAAATGCTTTCCTACGATCCACTTCTTAGTCTTGTGTCTGTAGTTGGGTGCCAAGAACCTCACTGACTTTACAAATGCCTTTCCCTTGGGTATTTCCTTAAAAGAAGTTCAAACATTATTGGAGGAAATGTATACATTGGAAGAAAAAGGATTGGAACAGACTTTTTGGTATTGAAACCTTGTGTTTCCACATTTAGGAAATAAAACCAGCTGGTTTCTGTACTCTTTTAAATGCTTTGGTGAAACACCTTTCTGTTTTACCAGACAGCAATGCTATCACTGAAAGGGTATAAAAAAAAAAACAGAATATATGATTATTATTATTATCCTTTATGCTACACAGTGCTGTACAGTAAATATAAATCAGTACTATTGTCACAAACTGACTACTGCGGCGTCTTTGTGCAAAATGACTAAGTATGAAATAGATTCCTGCCACTCCACACAATATGGAACTATTCTCCTGAATAAAGTTAAACAAGCCACCTACACAACCACCTGAATCTGATAGAAAACAGATAAAAGTGTCACCTTCTAGAAACATTTCCAAACTTGTAAGTACATGAGACATCAACTCCTTAATAAAGCTACATAACTTGTTGAAAAAATAACATTAGGTATCCTTAGGATCCTTTCTTTTTGGTTTTCAAAAGTCAGTCCCCTAGGGCTGCCGATATTGAATGAAGTCCCATGCACCTGTCCGGGAATTACATTATCCCAGACAATCAAGATGGAGGAAGATGGACCAGGAAGAAGACAAGAAAGTAGATGGCGGCACCCAAAACAGAATGGGGACAGGTGAGTGTAATAAAAAAAACCTGCCAATTCAGGCAAGTAAAATTCTTTTATTGCAGAAGGGACATCACCTGTATCCTCTGCAATAAAGGACCTTCCTGGTTACAGTTTTAGGCAGAATTCATCTAGGACAGACGGCCTTAACCTTTTTAACATAGAGGCCCTGATAACTTTCAGGTCTTAGGTAGGTACACACGTGCAATAATTATCATTTGAAAACGAAGATCAATGATTATTCCTGAATATTTTGAATGTATTGTGCACAATTCTGTACATGCTGTAACGATATGATCGTTCAAAAAATATAATCCACCAATAATGTACACACACCAGATACGATCGTTCATAACGATGCAGGAAGTGATATGTGCAGGGGAAAGTGTATCACAGAACCATCCACTATAGGTGAACGACCGTACACACACAATAGATTAGGAACAATCATCGCCCAATCAGATCCATTGGGACAGTCGTTCCTCTGTGTCATTGACCAGTGGTTGTGCACTTTTTTTGTTAACAATTATTGAAGGATCTGTGGTGGATTGTTCGTTTCCAATGGCAATTATTGCACCTGTGTACTCAGCCTTAGGTAACCCCTGGTATAGTAATTATATTTGCAGCTCAAAATACATTAGCTTGATGGGATGACAGTGTGTCAGAGGAAAAGACAAAATTGGATACCCACGTCAGATACCCAAGTCACGCATCCCAGGAGGCTTCTGGCTGCTCTTTCTGTGCAAGTCTTTTTTAGAGCTTTTTCTTTAATCGGAAAAACATTGCTGATCTCACGCATGTGCAGTGAGATTGACACTAATTTTTCCCCTATTTGGAGCAGACTACATCACCCAAACTCACACTTTCACAGTGGGGATTGGGCAGAAGCTGGAAGACGAAGAAAAAAGTTGGCAGCACCAGGACAACGGTGGATTACAGAATGGCATGGGACCCAATGCAGGAAAGCTCTGGAGGGATCGAGAGATCTGTGGAAGTAAAGTTGGGTGAGTTTTTTCTTAGTTTAGTTCCTCTTTAAACTGACCTAAGAGGCACAAATTGCTCAGGAACCCCTTGCATCCAATGGAGGAACCCTACCTGGCTGAGAAACACTGATCTAGGGGTTCCATAAACTGTGGTTAATTGACCCAGCAGAAAACTGCATGCAATGCCACTAGGCAGAACTACTGGTATGACCCCAATGATCTTTTTATCTTCCTGTAAGAGTGGCATTCAGACTAACTTAGTAACTGGGGCATTTTTTCCACTGTCCACCAGTGTCAGTGGCCACTGACCCTTGATTATTTATTTTAGCTAGGGCTATTTGAAACCTGAACATAATCTAAAGGGTTCCTTCCTTTGGATTAAAGGTTCATGAGGACTGGTTTTAGATGTTACGAAAACATATTGCACATTAACTTTTGTTTCTGTAAAATTACAAGTACTCACAACCTAAAAGTGTTCATTTTTTCCACCAACAGATTCAATTTTTTGTTATTCAAATTCAAAAAACAAATCTAACTGATGAGCTGCACTGGTAAGGGTTTCAATCACTTTTTGTCCTGTGCTATTCCTTTATGAACAGCTTTACTCATCTCTGTGTGTTTACTCATTGGACAATTACACCTCTGCAAATGTCCCAAGAACATTTTGAACAATATCCCACTGCCATTTTGTGGGAACCTAAACTGCATTGATTAAATTGTATTTTCTGTCTAATTAGTACTTGACATTTTTGAACACGGTTCAGTTTTACATCCTTGTAATGCCTTATGTGAGTCATTTGTGACCTCGTGCTCTGTTTGTCTTCATTGCCATTTCCAAAGCAATTAGTAATCACTCCATAAACAATACTTGTGCCCCAGAAATTGGTACACTTTTCTGATGGAACATATTTTTTTTCTTAAGGAAAACTAGAATTGTCAGCAACTAGTCAGAGTTTTGTTCTACAAGGAAATTTCCATACGGAAGGCATTTTAAGCGACCTTGTAAATCCTGCAAAATGTTTCCAGCAAGCGATGAGTTCTCACATTCACGTCTTTGGCAGAGCTTGCCTCCTACCTTCCCTTCACTTATACAAAGCAACTAGGATAAAACACATAGTATTGTCAGATATCTGTGTCCCAAAGCAAAGGATCTTACTGAAGGTGGAGCATAGCAACAGATAATAGGCCAAGTGTAAAACCATGTACACACTTCCAATTATAGTCTTTGGAAAGGATCCTTCCAGATCCGTTCCAATGACTATTATTGCATGATGCATGAATGAGTGCTGTACATACAGCACCAGTCTGCTCTATAGAGAGGGTAGAGGGAGAACGAAGGAGCAGCACCCCGCTGGGCGCTCTCCCCCTTCCCTTGCGTTACGATCGTTCGTCGTTCATCGTCCGTGGATCCGCCAGGGCGGTCATTCGAGCGATAAATGACGCATGCTGTACACACTTAAGATTCAAGTCCGATATCGGCCCTGCACTGATTATTGGGCGAGAACCATTGGAAGTGTGTACGTAGCTTAGGAGTTCATCTATTGCAGAGAATTTTAATCAGGATTAATGTGTAACCTAACAGGGTCCTTTTAAAGAAAATAGTATTATCAAGACAAATTAAGGTATTTTCTTCCCACATGGGACAATACTTAAACCTAAACAACAGGTCGTTTATTTTGTCACCTGGCAATATTGTAAGCAGTCCCCATTTTAACTTCATACACTTGATGATGAATAGGGTCTATGGATCATTGTCTTTGTCAACTCTTACTTTGTCGAGAGTTATACTAGAACTCCTACAGGGTATTTATTGGTAACCTGGACTCAGATTCGGAGATTTATCCTTATTTATGTCCTGATGGCAAAAGATTCACCATAGGAATTGAGGAAAAATATGCAGCAGGAACCTTGACAACAATATATGCTTTGGAGAAACACTAAAAAAATTGCTTTTTAGTTCCTAGCAGTTTGTCTAAAGAACACTGCAGATGCTTTCTTCTATCCAGTATTCACAAATCTTTCTGTCTATGCGAAACTTTATCTTAAAAGTAAAGGAAATTAAAATTGACCTTTGATGATCCCAGATGATCTTAAATTATGGCAGAAGAAACAAAAGAGGTGAAAGGAAATAATAAATAAAATTCATTTGTCTGGATATATTAAAGGTGCGGTGAAGGCTCCTACTAAAGGAAAACAATTTAAATGAAAATGATGCAGCCTACACAGTACAAACATTAAAGGGATATTTGTTTTTTTTCTGCTTATTGCTAAAAGAAAAAGAGAAATGTCTTTCATTCCTAATTTTTTTTTTAATAAGATAAATAAAAGTAAAGTGTAATCTTTTAAGTACAGCTTACCAAACACATATACATTCTATCATCTGTTACAACCGAATTCTGGCCAGCTGGCTAATAAAATTTTCTGGCATGAGACTCTGTAATAGGGGAATGTAAATGTTCCAGGTGAAATCTTGGAAAGCACATTCATGCACAATTCATATTTCTGAGTCCATGTTGCCAAATGACAGCTCTGGATCTACACTTATAATATGGGGCCTATCAAAGAAAGTCACTGTGACAGTTGGAGCCAGCAGGCTGCAACTGTTAGAGTACAATACTGGTGTTTAATATTAATTTGAGACATTTGTTTCATATTTGTGTCCCTTTTTAGCCTATAAAAAAGATGAGAAAGGTATTTATGAAAACAGTACGTAAAATTAAAACCATAATTAACCTGAGAAGATAATGTAGCCTTTAGTCATTCAGTTAAAGGTCTATTTAAAGCGGACCTAAACACAAAGTTTTTTTACTTTACTTGATTCTGCTATTCTGGATTTTGACCATGGCTTGACCCTGACCTTGACTTTGCTTGTGATTGTCGCCTGCCCCTACCTCTGTTATACAACTTTACCTTGGTTGCCACCTGCTTTGACCCCTTCCTGTTGTACTACTACACCTTGGCTAGCTGTGTTCCTGTCTGATTAGCCATTCCTAAGCTGAAGCCACCTGATCCATGTCACCCATAGTGGGGAGAAGCTAGGAGCTGCGATCTGGTGACCTCTTTGCAGTAAAGTAGTCCAGTGGCCACTTGGGTCACTGGCCCATCACTCTGTATGGGTTAAAGACCAGGAGCCACTTTGTGTCTCAGGTAGTCCCATGTCACTTGCCAGGGGCCTTAAAGCCTATCTGTCCATGGTCTGCCCCATTAATTGGAGCTCAGCATGTGGGTGCCTTATGGATGACTAAATACGTAACAATCTGGTTGTACCACACCAAAACCATGTAATAAGAGGGAAAACCTGAAAAATCTGTTCACTTTGTATCAAGCTTATCAAATACTAAATAGTTTTTGGAAGGCTAAAGTAAATTTGAAAATCTGAACTACGATGTAGATACTTTACAATTTTATTTAATTATAAAACAGTCACAGCCTGTGAGAGCCGAACGTCAAGATGCTCAGAGAAGAAGCCTTGGTCTCCGTAGGAAAGCACTGATCTTTCTACAAAGGTCTCCTACTGAGTCAGGGCTCTCTACTTTGCAGATCTATAGCTCTGATCATAAACTGAAAGCATTTTTAGCAAAGCAGAATATAAAAGATTAGTATTTACTATGTAGTGTCCCAGAAAAATGGAGTGGATTGTGATGTAGTTACACGAATATTATTTTTTTTCAATCTTTTTATAAATCATGAAGATACCATTACTTTAAGGTCGCTATTAGCTGATTCCCTCTATTGAATTTACCAATCCTTTCTGCACTTCACTCATGACTCCACTTGCCAGAAACCTTAATTTTCACATATGGTGGAGCAAAATTCTTCCAAAAAAATTGAGCTCTGGGTGCATGAGTGGTCCATACCAAGAGGCCAGTGTCAGAGGACACAGCATTTCTGAATAAATCAATATGAATTTTTTTGTACTTACTGAAAATGTTCCTAGCCTTGAATAATAATAATAAGAGGTAATGCACCACATCTATGGTCACAGAAACTAAAATATATTCACATTTTGTTCCTGGAGACAGACTGAAACCCGAATTCTAAGTTTTGATTCTATTGAACACTTGTCTTTGCTTGTTGGCGTACACTACTCGAATTCTCGGAAAACCTTTAAACTAAATACAAATATTAAGCATTTAAATAGAATGTTTGCTTGACATAAACATTGAAACAGGACAGAGAATTCTGTGATGACATTAAAAAGCTGTTATTAACCTCATGAGAGGGAACATCACCCATCTCTTGCAGCCCACCTTCCAACGAAACATGGTCAGAGTGTCTGTTATCAGATTTATGTGGAATGATGAATCACCGCTGTACATAATTATTTTGTCAGGTGCAGCGTGTTGAGGCAATGTACTCTGTGACTTTATCAAAATCTCTTATAGACATTGAAGTCTTGCTAATAACATCACAAGGACACAGTGAGTATGAGGAAACTTTTACTTTATTTGCTTTTTATTTACACTATACAAAAAAGAATGTAGTCTAGGTCTAGGAAGAAAATTATTTAGAGGTTATACCAACCCTGACAATTCAATTCTCCCATTTATTCCCTTGTTAAAAAAAATTGAAAGCATTTTGGTATAGCTTTTTAATGAGTAAAAAAAAATGCTTGTTAATAATGTTAGAAATTCAGAGCCGTCATGAAATCTCAAGGAGTGTGGGTGCCTTATGGATGACTAAATACGTAACGATCTGGTTGAACCACACCAAAACCATGTACTAAGAGGGAAAACCTGAAAACTCTGTTCACTTTGTATCAAGCTTATCAAATACTAAATAGTTTTTGGAAGGATAAAGTAAATTTTAAAATCTGATCTGCAATGTAGATACTTTACAATTTGTTTTAATTATAAAACAGTCACAACCTGTGAGAGCCGAACCTCAACATGCTCAGAGAAGAAGCCTTGGCCTCTGTAGGAAAGCACTGATCTTTCTATTTGCTTTTTATTTAAACTATACAAAAAAGATGTACAGTCTAGGAAGAAAATTATTTAGAGGTTATACCAACCCTGACAATTCAATTCTCCCATTTATTCCCTTGTTAAAAAAAATTGAAAGCATTTTGGTATAGCTTTTTAATAAGTACAAAAAAATGCTTGTTGATAATGTTAGAAATTCAGAAATTCAGAGCCGTCGTGATATCTCAAGGAGCGTAAAAAAAAAAAAAAAAAGGAGAAAAATATTGTAAGCAGTTATGTCCTTTCCTGTCCCCTCTGCAGTAATCCATACTTATCTGCCAGTTCACATTGTTTTCTGAAATGATACACGTGCAACTCAGATTATAATGCCTGGTCAACAACCCCAACATGTCCCAACATGTTCAGAACTGGCCAATCAATATGACCAAAGATCTTGAACCAAGAAGATCAGGTAGGAGATCCACACCCAAACCAGAACAAGAACAGATGAGTTCTCAGGCACGTCATGTATTGGGGGAGATCATTTGAAAAGTGGGTGAGTTTAAGTATTATAGTAAAAATAAAATGGGCAGGTCTGACAGTACTCCGTACTCCAAAAAAGCTGTGTGCTGTCAACCCAGTGCTAGGAGCTAAGTACAAGTCTGTAAGATCAGTTTGTATTTTTCCACATCCACAGGGACCTAAAAATGATAAAACTTGATAAATCATTTCTGCACTGCATATATTTTGTTTTCTATTTTACTAAAAAATTGGGCTCCTTGGATTGAGCACTAACTACAGGCCAATACATACCTACTTGTTCAATAAACAACCTTTGAATGGGGTGTGCTCCATTTAGCGGACCTAAACTTAAATTTTTACTTTACATAAAAGGGTGGACAATCCTTTTCTTTAGATCAAGACTGAATGGGAGCACAGAGCCTCCCGGGATACCTACGTCACGCATCCCAGGAGGCTTGTGGCTGCTCTTTCTGCACAGGACCTGATGGATGAATGCTCCAGTGGGATTCAAGGGATCTGCTCAAATAGAGGTGTTTTTTTTAATATTATTATATTATATTATTATATTAATATTATTATTATTTTATTATTTTAATTTTTCAGTTTAGTTCCGCTTTAACCGAGGACTATTGTATGGCCCATCAGAAACAGGTCAGATCAAAACTATTTACAAGCCTAACAAATTTCACAGTAGCATATGGATCAGAAATGTGAACCACTAGGAGCTCGAAATCCTACATTAATACCCTCTAGCCCACTACAGGAGTGCATTCTTTTGGGATTTTCAGCTTTGCTGCAAAGCACAATGACATAAATGTACCAGAGAAAAGCACTGAAACCTGTTAATTTTAGTAACTTTTTCAGTCTACTGGAGGAGGAAGGTAAGTGGACAACCTTCCAAAAATTTGGACTTTTGACTGTTTAGACCAGTTTAACATGCTCTGAATTTCCAAGAATGAGGCACTAGACTTGTTTACTTCATTTTTGGTAGATAATTTAAAAATATACACTAGTTCTGATTTCTTTCCTTCCCTCGTCTACACCAGAAGTAATTAGCCCACATTTCCGCCAGAACCAACACTTATCAGACAAAAATAACATAACACTTTCAATTGTATATTTAACAGAGCAAAAGGGAGAAAAAATTAGAGCTTAATTGTTAGGGATTACATACACTTTAAAGAATTCAGCCTTAAAGTGGACTTTTTTACTTTATATAAAGAGTAGATAACCCTGTTATATAAAGTAAAAATGATCCTTTTTTTCTCTAAATTTTTTTTTTAATTTATTTAAAAAGGGAGAAGCCCGCCTTTCTGTCTTTACCACTGTGGCAGTAAAGACTGAATAGGAGGGCAGAGCCTCATATGTCACGCATCCCATGAGGCTTCTAGCTGCTCCTCTTGCACATGTCCGAGGTCAGGCATGTGCAGAAGTGTCTTTTCAAAGCACTGGGAGAAAATGTGTGAATCTCATGCATGTGCAGTGATGATTCCTTTTTTTTTAAGTTACAGCAAACTACAACACCTTATCTCATACCTACGCATAGCCAAAAGAAGGAAGAACAGGGTGGTGCCCTGGTGTTCCTCTACACCAGGATGAAGGAAGATTCCAGGAGGTTTGCAAAACTTAAGCAAGGCAAGGTATGGAGGGATTGGGGTACCCTGGGGAAATTAAGGTAGTTGATGTTTTTTTTATTCTTAGTATAGCTCCGCTTTAAGTTTATATATGAACTGCTTCCAAGACCTATATGAATAGCGGTAACTGTTATCCATGGGTAACCAAGCTGTGCCATGACTCTATGGTGCCAAGGTGGTCAAAGTGACATTATATGTGGAATTCAGAGTTGACATATGACTTTTTAAGAGCTTGTATATACAACATTAGAATGAAGAGACAGACTGAAGAGAAGACTCAAGGAAGTAGTGTGCATTCTGATTTTCACAAATCATACCTTAAAAAAAGTTGTAGGTGTAGAATAACTCGCAAGAAAAATGAACGTTCTACTTGTTGATTAATTCCCCAAAAGAAAACATTACTATTAGCTAATTGCTTTTATGATCAGTCTCAGTGGCCAGTATGAATGCTCAGGAAGTTAGGATTGGGAAGTTTCAGCATTAACAACTGCAAGCTTAGATTGTCTGACCCAGCAGAAGTCTACAAGAGCAGTGTTTAAGGCTGCTACAGGTACATGCAGACCCTTTCAGCCTTAGGACTTTTTTCTTACGACTTTAGGCTTCTGGTCGAGGTATCTGAATTAAAGAATTGCCTAAGCAATACTACACAGGCAACATCACTCAAAATATATATAAATCTACAATTGTAACAGATGAATTCCCACTAATGCAAACATGTTAACGCCATAACCAGATTGCCTGCAATTACCAAACTAAATAAGGGAAAGTGTTATTTCTAACTGAACAGTTTATAAATCAATTCTGCTGGCAGACAGAACTATGCAGGAGAAAGAAAAAAAATGAAAATGCTGTTATATTCACAGCGAAGGCACTACGTCATATGCTGCAGTAATTATTTAGTAGATTACACACATGAATATTAATATGCATAGAGGAAGCCTTACAGTAATGGTTATCTTGGGCTCAGCAGAATTCTGGCTTACAGCAGGAGCAGATGTCAATTTTAGATTTTATTAGAATTTGTTGCAAAAAAAAAAAATTAGAATGCGGAAATATTAAATTCAGACCTAAAGCTGAATTGTGTATGGACGTCTCTTGCAAGACGCAGAGTGATTTAATTTGCTGCCTTTTGAATATGGCACTGTGGCATCACTGGCTTAGGGCTTTTCAAAAGAAGTGTATCCTCACATGTCCTAATCCTTAGGCTGACTCTAACACCAGAGTTTCTCAACATTTAAAAAATGGGGGAACCACAGAAAAAAAGTTTTAGGTCTTTAGGGAACCATTTCTATATTTACCGTACTTTCAGCTCATGGAACATTAGAAGAATGTGAAAGAACAATGGGGTGAATGCCTCCTATGTTGTTGGCCATTGGAATGAATGTCACCCTTACAGGTATCCAAAAAGATCATTGGTGTCACTTAAACTGACATAAATTGCTCATTGCTCAAGGTACCCCTTGCAACCTCTGGAGAAACCCTACGAACCCCTATAAGAAACACTGACATAGACTAGTGATCCAGAAATGGAATTCCTATGAGCCATTTGCTTTCCGTTGGCAAATGTTTTCAATCCTGGACCAGATCCATTATTGATTTGCTGAATCACCCAGGTTCACCCATGATAATCTGTCTTCTCAGGTCTTGGGGAGGTACAAACTGCTCATTGCTCAAGAAACCTCTAGCAATCGCTAGAGAAACCCTGGTTAAGAAACACTGACTTAGACCTATGATAGATCAGTAGACAATTCCTTTTTTGTTGCTGGCTAAAACACAGCAGAATCTCCCTCACCGATGGGCAACGAGGTAGAAAAAGATAAAGAGTTTTCTCGTTTTATGTTTAGTAAATTAACCCAAATAAGGATGATTTACTAAATGAATACAACGTGTTTGCTTAGCTAAATAAAGGACCCTCCTGCAAGGAATAATTCACTTAGCTTAGTGAGATGAAAACCTGCTGACGTCAACCATCCAGGGCTGAGGGTCAAGCATGAAGTGTCCCAGAAAAATGGATTGTGATGTAGTTGTTCATGCAGCATTCAACTATTCATCACACTACATCACAATCCACTCCATTCTCAGCTAACAGAGGGACTATTTGCCTGAAAAACGTTCTTTGTCCTTTTCTGGGACACTTCACACCTTATCCTGAGCCCATGGACAGGTTATTAAACAGAGAACAATTCTGTCTACCTACATGATACCTACCTATGTTTTACACAGAAGCTCCCTAAAGAGGACCAGTCTCAGCTTCACTCTCATCAGGGACCAATCAAGTATCATTTTAAACTACTGACTTTTTGTGTTTTTATGCTACCCATTATCTACACAGCCAAAAAGATATAACAATTCCTATATAGATTAATGAAAAATCTCTACACAAAAACAATGTGTCAAAGCACTACCCCTGAGGAAGCCAAGTAAGGCGAAACGCATCGGGTATAAGGACTTTGTTAATCCAACACGGTTACCAATATATGTATAGCTTTTTTATGTATGTAGATGACATGCGAACCCCATGACCTCCTAATAGGCTATGAATGTAACCATTTAATACAATGTAATTATGTATGAAGTGTGTAATTTTGAATACATAATTAAAAATATAATACTTTCTATCCAAGAAACACCCTTTTGTTCTGTTCCTTCTCTATATGTACGCATTTGTAAGGAAACAATTAATAACTCAATTTGAAAGAACATTTTATAACATCTCCCCATCCTTCCTCGCACCCGCACCTGTTTTTACAAATTTCCAGCATACACACTTTTCCCCTGGGGTCATTTAGCCAGTCACATAATATTAAGCAGTAGAGTTGGTGTTTGAATATGGGTTGTCCCTATATTCGACCCAAATATGGCTGTTCGGTTTCAGATAGACACGACCTGAAAAACACGGGATTCAATGGTGCAAATTCAGCGCTTTAAATTCCAGGATCCGGAAGCCCCCTTTAACAAGGTGACTCCCAGATGTCAAACCATTGGGAATAAGTACAGGCGTACATAATAGTATTATGTACCCCTGTACTTATTCCCCATGGTTGAACATCTGGGAGTCACCTTGGTAAATGGGGCTTCCAGGTCCCAAATAAGTCACTGACTTTAACAAGGTGACTCCCAGATGTCCAAATATGGGGAATAAGTACAGGGGTACATAATACCCCTTACTGGTTCCCTGAAAAGTTAATATATAAGTGCAAGTAATGAGTCCAGACTTTTTTGTTGTTTTAAATTGTATTTATTCTTTATTAAATGTATGTGATTTGTCCGTACTTACTTATTACTTACCTTTTTTCACAGTAACTCATCTGAAATGAGGTTCCCACGGACCCTGTGCTATACATATTATTGATAAGTACAGCCCAGGGACCGTGAGAACCTGGACCGTGGGAATCTGCGGTCACGGCTGATTGGAGGCACGTGGGTACGGGGCACGTGCCTCCAATCAGCTATGACCGCAGGCGTACTGAACTCATATGACCTCTCATGGGAGATTCTCCATTAAGAGGTCATATGAGTTCAGAACACCTTCCTGATTTTTTTCTTGCTTTGTACAGTGTTGTGCAGAGCTGTGGAAGTCTTGACATGTAAATGTATTTGGAGGCTGTAGAAGCTCTACACAGCCCCGAAACATAACCTGAATTTTCCCCCTATTGACTTTAATGGTGTTTGAATTCGACGATCGATAACCTGAACAATATCCGCCTATTTAAACAAATAGCCGTCAAATCGAATAGTGAGATTTTCAACCAACACTTTCAGGCAGTCATTTCAATTTTTATCATATTTCACTATTCATACATAAACCTTTCTTTTATTCATGATTCAGATTTGTACGATCAAAATAACAATACTTTGTATTTGTAATCATAAAACTCCTTTTGGAAGATTGATACTTGAACTGTGGTGACACAAAAATATGCCAGTTTAATGCCTCACTTGTTGAAAGTTACATTCCGCTACATTAGCATCTGTTACATTCTGTTGCATTAGCATCCTGCTGCTTTTAGAGCTCATCAAATAAGCGGCACTCAGTGTAAGGGGTAGGGGGTCCTGAACTAAAAACATTGCCCATGGTACACTCAATACGCCACTGGCCCTCTGCATCTGGTGCTTCTAAATGTAATAAATGCTGTCAGTAGCTAGGACTAACAACAAGAAATGAGATTAAGTGCAGCTACATAATTTTATACATATGCCTCCTTAGTGACAGTTCAGTTTCTTTGCTTTTTTGGTTGAATTCCATTGATTGAATAAATATTTTGTTTAATACTGCTTTGTAGCTGTAGAAATGGAAACATTGCTGTCCCAATGTGGTACTTATTCTCACCCACTAGAGGCCCCCGTTCTTTCAGGCTGAATGATGGTCATCATTGCCCCATTTTCCATGAGCCCAAGTTGCCATGGTCTGTCCACTGGGGAGGTTTAATCATGAAGCTTAGCTCCTAAGGCGGCACTAAACTGAAAATGAAAAAAAATCACACAACTTTGATTCCGCAGATTCCTCGATTGCGCTGGAGAAGTCCTCTATCGGGTCTTGTGTCATCCTGGAATTCTCCATCGTCCAGGCACAAGCGATGGATGCCGCCATATTCAGCCTTCTTCTGGCTACGTCACACAATCTCGCACTGCGCATGCATGAGATTGGAAAGTGGAGGAAAATGCCCCTTCTGCACTTCTTGAAATTGGGCATGCACAGAAGAAGCAGCCAAGAGAATAATATTGTCTACCCTTTCATGTAAAGTAAAAATTTTAGTTTAGGTCCGCTTTAATACTGTTGGACTGGATGGTGCATCATTTTCACCAGGGGTCCCCAACCCTACAGACCTCTGGACCCAACCCACCCACTCTCCCATCGCAGGCTCAAGGCGGTGGGCATGTTGTGTCCAGGCTCGGACCTGCGATTGGACAGTGGGTGGGTTCTGGCATCATGACGTCACTCCGGGAGGAAGTTTCTGGGGGGAAGTTGAGTGACACACGGCTCCCCGTGCATGCGTGGTCCAGAGTACGTTCATTTAGTGGTCCATGACAATTGGGGACCACTGATTTAAACATAACTGGGTGAACACTACTAGAGGAAAGAGCGCAAAGCTTTACTTCCAGGGAGGAAAAAAAAAAGACCCATGCTATTAATAGACTAGCCTGAAAGCTGCCGAAAAAAAGAATGTATGGAGCATTGAAAAGCAAAAATAGGTAAAAGGGCCTCGGAAAAAGATAATAATTTTATATATTTAAATCATGGCATGCTTGTTAACAAAACAAAAGCAAAAAGGTTTGGGAGCAGCAGAGGACATGGATTTCAGAGGCTGTAGACGTTACCGGCTACTGCTTTATTTTTGCATTGCCTCTGCCACTCTGGATGTAGCAATCATAAAGCAAGCTGGTGTGTGTTAACAGTTCCTTTGTCAGTTACCCACAACTGTCTGCCATCTATCGCTACTCCAGGGGTCGTTAAGGCTCCAACATCACAGACGTGGCCCAAACTCCTCTTACTTGCACAAGCTTTGTAATAACTCTGCTGAGAGCCCCATGGCTATCCAGCTAGATAATCACCAGAAGGACCATCCTGATAAATTGAACATTTATTAATAGTGTAGACGGATGATAATGTCTGGTGCCGAGGATACAGGTAATTACAAGAAGAGGGAATTGAAGCTGTCAGGGAGAGCATATCATAAGGATTGGTGCCATTTTTTCATGGCAAGTCATATATTAGATTGTGTCAGTCTTTAAGAAATCCCATATGCTAGTCTGCATCAAGGCTGTAAGAACATTTAAAAAAATTATGAAGCAGCCTTGGAGATAGAGAAATTCATCATTCCTGAAAAAAAATATGTAAGCTTTTTCTGGGTGGAATGAGTTCCGTCACTGCTTCAATGTGCTGTAGGTTTATTTTAGCTTTAAGTAAAACTAAAGTCCTATTTGAAAACTTTGCTGGCATGCAGGATTTTATTGCAGAAGAGACTCTGTCTTGGGACAGGGTGAACCAAAGTATGGCTGAGAAGGTGTTGGATGGGATCTGTGTAGTATCTGGCTACAGAACTACCTTTACTGATTAGGACAGTATGGTTTCTCTCAGACAAATAGACTTTTGTAGACGTCGATGATGAGGATTTGGGGCCTGGAAGAGTTCTTGGCCATCTGGTCCATGTCTGGGTCTTCACCTGGGATGAGACCCCAATTGCTATATTTAAGCAGTCAGCTACATGCTGATAGGAGCGCACTGGATTCCCAGTGTCAGAGATGAATAGAGCTACTTGTTTTGAACTGGACTAAGGCTACCTCCTAACTGTGCAACCCCTTGCTACATCAAACCTCTCCTACAACAAGCACAATTCCCAGAGGATGTGGGCACTAAAAGATTTAATGGTGAAAATGTGGAATCAGCTCCCTCAGGAAGTAGTTTTAGCAACTACTATGAATTGCTTTAAGAAAAAGCTGGATGATTTCTAAAAGCACAGAATATATCTGGGTATTAGGGATTTAAAGTAAAGATAACAGTGACTGTTGATCCAGGGAACATCCAATGGAATCGGGAAGGATTTTTTTTCCCCAGTTGGAGCAAATTGTACCAGGGATTGTTTTGCTTTCCTCTGGAACAACTATGTCCTTAGGGTTTCATATCTGGGGTATATTTCCCTAGTGGTTGAACTTGATGGACTTATGTCTTTTTTCAGCTTGTCTAACTATGTACCTACGTAAGGTGACAGAGCCATTTAAGGCGGTTTATTTCTGTCCGGATTTATATGTCTAAAAGCGTTACGTTTTTCATGAAAGTTTCTTTTATAGTATAATAATGGCCGGAGGAAGAGAGAAGACGCGAAGGACGACGGAGCGCGCCGGCGGATTAGGTAAGTCTCGATTTACTATTGTTTTCTATAGGTTTAGTTACCCCGAGTGTGACTCGGGTTTACCGCTTCCAGCTTCTTTTTTCTACAACGAGTCACACTTGGGGTTACCGCTGGGGAGGTTAAAAAAGGTTGATGTGAGTTGTGTTTTGTGTTGAGAATTATGTTATATGAAGGAATTCTTAATATTTTTTTAATATTATTATTATTAATATTATTATTATTATTATTATTAATAATAATAATAATAATAAACAGTATTTATATAGCGCCAACATATTACGCAGCGCTGTACATTAGTAGTGGTGGGAAGTAGTGACAGTTTTAAAAATTTTGATGATGGGTAGGCAAGTGTGAAAAAATTAGTTTTGAGTGCTCTTTTAAAGTAGCTGCATCTTGGTAATGCTGCCCAGCTGCAACCCATTGTGGCACACAGGGAATCAGATGCAAAATCGAATAATATGCAACAAGAAACTAATGTTGCAGAACAAGAGACCAACCATTTGCTGGCAGCCCAGATGGCAATTACCACTTCTAAATGTCTCCTTTAATATAGGAAATTATCAATTTTTGAAGAGCATTGTCAATCAAGCAGAATTCCATTCAGATTTGAATTTAAAGTTGACATGTTGAAGGAAGACATGAATGTATTAAAACTATGTTCCTGAGAACATTTAAAAAATGTGCTCTACTTTTCGAGATGGTACATCAAAATATTCTATGGAAACAGTATAAAAGAAGGATGTATTGTTTCTACAGATTTTGCTGCAAGTGACAGCAAAAGCTTGAAAAAATTTAGAATACGCCTACTAATAAACTGTAATTGCAGAGAAAGTCACTTCTGAATCCCCATTAGAGAATATGACAAATAAGAACTATTCAGCACAAATAGACAGCCAAACTTCTCTGAAGTCAGAGGTTTTTTATTTGTTCATTCATAGGTAATCCACTACCTGTAGTAGACACATGAGGGAAAACCTATCTTAGTGTTCTTGTACATGATTTTTTATGTCTGTGCATTTAAAAATAGGTTTGAATTTAGATGGAACTTTTTTCCTCAATGCAAACATTTAGTGGTTTTTCATTTTAAGAATTAGACAAAGGTAAGAGTTTTGAGTTTGATCTTATTTTCCTAATATGATTCAAGGTTATGATAGAAAGAAATATGCCTGCTTTAATCTATCAATAGAGTAATTGTGCCTATTCTAGAATCGGTTTGGTTAAGGATAATAAAAATTTTAATGTATTTATTTTGGCTGGCAGTGAAAGTAGAGAAAAGTTACCTTCTGACTTTGAGGTCATTGGCCACATTTATAGCAATTTTGGTGTTCAGTGGAATGGGCAGGTCAGAAGTCAGACTGAAGTAGATAAAGTAGGGAGTTGGAGTTCAGATACTGAGCTGGGCTATGCACACACCAGAGGATTCTCACTTGATACAAATGGTTGTGCTTGTCAAAGGTGAGAATTTGACGTGTGTATAGCGGTTGCTTGGAACGGTTAAAGGATGCATTAGGACGGATCCATTAATTACTGAGGGGAAATGACCGCAATACAAGTCTAGGGAGAAGAGCAGAGTGGGGTGCTGTGTGTTCAGCTCTCGTTCATTCATCTGTAACTGGAAATGATCACAAAAGATCGTTTACAGCTACCAAAATTTTACGTGTGTACAGTGTTAGTTGGTAAATAAGGAGCTCAAGTAGTTTGAAGATACATGGAACACGGGAAGCTGGGCAGTAGCTAGAGAGCACAGAAGGGTCTAGGAAGGATTTTTTTCAGAATTTGTATAACATTTGCTTGATGGAAAGCTGAAGAGAAGATACCAGTAGGTTGAGGACAGTCAGTGCAGGGGCCAGGTGGAGGAGCAGGCACAAAGCAGATTAGAAATGAATGGGTCAGCTGGACAGGTAATGGACAATGAGAGACAGTGAAAGTCTTGCAAATCCTATTCGGCTTGCTCCTAATTTCTGCTTATTTAAAAGATCACTCAAAACCCATCCTTTCAAACTTCCTACCCGTCATCCTCTGTCTCTTAAACCTTCACTACTCACCCACCATTCCATATCCCCCTTCTTTTGTGTGCTACTTCCCGCTCATCGTAGATTCTAAGCTTTATGGGGCAGGGTGCACTCCTCCTTCTGTGTCATCTGATAGGGGGCAAAGGAGGGCAAGATGTAGAGAGACTAAAAATAAGAAGGTTATGTTCAGAAAGGGGAAGATGCATGAGGTTACAAAAATGGGAAAAGACGTGATCCAGTGGCTGGCAATCTGTGTGGGGCTTTATAAATTAAAAAGCATCACACAAAGCAAATCCCAAAAACATTTCATTGAGAACTAAACTGAAACGTCGACTGATTGACAAGCAAAGTTTAAGAAATGTAATTAAGTTGAGACATCAATTAATCACATCAGAGTACACTGAGTTAAAAAATGAACAGAGCGGAACTAAGTGCTAATAAACCAAATTTTGAATGACAACCATGACTTCGTAGTAACTAATAACCTATGTTTTATTACGGCTCAGTTTATTAGATTTTTATTTATATAAATCTAAGGGGGTGCTGAGAAGTTCCTGGCTTTGCCCCCTTCCAGATGAAATAGAGAAATGAGTGTGGAGGCATATGACAGCCTAATATCTTAGTATGTAACTGTGCAAATATCAGATCTTTGAGATTCTTAAAACTGTTTTTTCTTTTAGTGAGAAGCTGTGATGGCAGAGGAACAAGCAAGTTTCACGTCGCTGGAGTTACCGGCCGTCATGAAGTTTTTGTTTCTCCAGGGAGATGTCACAAACACTGGGGGAGAAGTGTCCTTCCTACAGCACTGTCAAAACCTGGATATCTCAGTTCTAGACTGGGCATTTCACCATTGAAGATGAGCCCCGCAGTGGGCGGCCCCCAACCTCAACTGACCCGGCAACCTGCGATACTGTCCATGAGCTGATTATTGAGGACCGGCGAATATCCGCAAAAAAAAAAAGCCTAGATACTTGACATCACACGGGAGCGTGTTGGGTTTGTAATCACCATTATCCTAGACATGCACAAGCTTTCAGCGAAGTGGGTGCCGAAATGTTTGAACAGTGATCAGAAGAAGAAACGAGTTGAAGCATCCAAAGCCGTTTTGGCCCATTTTGAAGCTGCACATGTCTTTTTGGCTAGGTTAGTGACTGAGGATGAAACCTGGCTCCACATCTATGATCCTGAAACCAAGGAACAGCCAAAGAAATGGTGCCAAAGCGGGTCCCCGCGGCTGAAGAAGTTCCGAACCCAGATATCGGCCAAAAAAGTCATGGTGTCTGTTTTCTGGGACAAAGCCGGTATTCTGTTGGCGGACTACCTACTTCAGGGCTCTAGTATCACCGGACAGTATTATGATAACCTCCTGGACCAGCTGAAGGAGGCAATTAAGATGAAATGCCGTGGAAAGTTGACCAAAGGGTCAATGCACCTGCGCACACCTCTAATGTTGTGGCTGCCTAATTGAACACCCTGGGTTTCCAATTGTTCCACCATCGCCCCTACTCACCTGACC
>NC_092858.1:11075561-11101355 GCF_032062135.1 Pyxicephalus adspersus
AATGCCAGGAACTTCTTAGCACCCCCTCATACATTTATATGAATTGTGCAGGTTTAGCATAAAATGGATAAAATTCATTCCACGTATTCAGTTTCAGAGTATTCTTGACCACTTTTATTTGACCAAAAGGATATTACGAAAGGTTTCTGTGTAGAGAAACAGCCAGCAAAATACCAAAAAAAGGTTTCAGTTTTCCTGGCTAATTCACCTTGCATCACATCTCAGCACACAGGTGCATGTGTCTGCGTGTGTCCATTGACATGAATTGGCCCCATCATGCTATTTAACGCCCAGCACTTCTGTTTAACAGTACTGATTGGTCTTTAGTTGTACTTATAATCTGACCTGACTCGCACTTTGCGTATTGTTGTTGTTTCTGATCTGGCTTTTTCACGATTTTGCTTTTAATCACTACTTGACAGTACTTTACCTGACTTTATTATTTTGATGCTGACCTTGGTCTGTCTTCTCACCCGCCTTATACTACAAACCTACATCCTTCCTGAGAGTTGCCAGACCTGGCCTGCTCCTTACTTGACCTTACACTAACTTAATGGTTATGACTCAATATTGCAGTCCTCACTATAAACATATTTACACAAGTTGAATATAAATAATGTGAAGGTTAAACTAGCCTGGGCTGTGAAAAGAAGCATATTGAATGAAAGGAAGTTTTAGATGTAGTAGATATTCAAGTTTTCCTTTATACTCTCCATCTTGCTATGAAAAGATGGCAAAAAAAATTATTTTGATTTTCTCTAAAATAATACCAACAGCAATTTGTTGACACATGAAACATGTTTTGTCTGGTCTGCTTTTGTACAAGTATCAGGAGTTTGGAGTCCAGCAAGAAGTAAATTTGTTACAGAGAGTTGTTCTTACAGAGTGCCATCAGCTGTTGATCTTGACATATCCAGGGCTTTTATAATCATCTAGCTACACCATTAAACATCTGTCTTTCAGTAAAATATTGAGTTCCTTCTTCACATTTTCCTTAATGAAGGACTTAAACTATCTGACTGGCTATAAGACATCTTCAGAACTCCTAAATTTAGCTGCCCACTTTTTATCCGCTATATATGAAGGATTACCTTATGTTAATGAGAACATCCTTTGAGCATAGCACTTTGTTGTTTAGGATACTTTTATCTTTTACTCATTACGCTGAGTAACTGAACAAGATTATGTATGGAGATCAGGTTTTTGACTTTACTGGCTTTATGGTGAATCTGTGACTTACAATCAGACACTAGACACAACCAGATACTCAACAGCTTGAGTATAAAGATTACTTCGAAGAAAGTGTTTTGAAATTAAGGAATTTTCGGGGATCAATAGTCAAGAAAAAAATGCTTTAGAATTGATGGTCCCAATAGCGAGAATAGGAAAAACAATAGTGCCAAGGCTTAGTGAGGGCAACAATACTGTCCAGTTGGAGGTTAGGGGAACAATGGTGTCAGTGGTAGGGAAGAAAATAGTGCTCAACAGGGGGTTAATGTAAAAAAATGAGCCAAGGGGTGGGAAAGCATATTATTGCCCATGGAGGGTGGAGAGGACTGACTATAAGGAGTGACCGCAGGGAGTGGGGGGAACAATACTATCAAGCAAAGTGGTGGGGTAAACTTGGTGTTAGTGGACAGAACTTACCTTGCCATATAGTCCCACATTGCTGCTCCCCGCCACCTCCTCCTGCTGCTGGAACTATGCAGACTCAGTCAAGAGGACGATCATTCTTCCATACAAAGTTAGCGTAAAGCTAGAGCTAGGTGCTGAAGCAAGTATTCAAGTACAGAATTGATCGTGGATTCATTGGATGCCTGGATTGTGTTTGGGGTTATGAATATGTACAGGCCTCAGTAGCTTAAACCTAAATTTGCACACATATGCATGAGCTAGAGGAGAGACCCACCTTCCTCAAACTGGCTCATAAAAGCATGTCGTGTGATGGGGTCACTTATTCTTTCTGCAATATCTCTTTAGCTAACCCACTTTGCGTATCCTTTGTTATGTATGAAAGAAACTCTATCACCTTATTCATGCAGGGTAAAATAAGAGTCTAGGGACCCATGACCCTCCTATACTTACCCAGTCTGTTCTCCCACACCATTCCTTCCTCTTTTGTAGCTATCCTTCCTTGTCTAGTATCCAGCTGCTCGGCTTGAGTGCTGACAACAATATAACTCTCCTTACCTAGGTTGTCATCACCACTTATTCTAAAAGACTGCAGAAGAGAAAGCGGTAACAAAGCATTGCTGGTAAAGTGAATATATGGAAGTCAGGCTGTCTGAAATAAACTGTGGCTTTTCAGAAACATCCCGTACATGTCTTAAAAAAGGCGATGATGAGAGTTCAAAGTGTAATAACTTGTCAAGTTCTATTAGGTTATTGCACATCTCCAGTTTTGTTTATCCCCTCTTATGGTAAAAGCTGATGTTCATTTCAATGTTTCCAGATACATTTCTAGGTCAACCATACATACCTATGACATGAATCACTCCTTTACTAAAAAGCATGCAAGCTCACAGTTTTATCTGTTGCCTACCGCGATCAGTAATACGAATGCAGTGGGTTTTGCTGTAGAAATCAGTCGTTTTAGTAATAAGCCAGGACTGAAGAGAATCACGGAGAGAACTGGAGTTACCATGTCTTCCCCTTATATTTAAGCTTTGTCCCCATTTCTGTATATTAGGTAAGTTCTGTCTGTCAGGCATAGTCAGATGGAATGTGCTTCTTTGGTCTCCTTTACAAAGAGTGCATAGTTTTTTTGCTGATGTTATTTATGCTCAGGGCTAAAAAAAGAGAAATGACATTTTTGTAATCATGTTAACATGAAGCATTGCATATGAACTTGTTTACCACTTTCAATCAGCAGGTGCTGACCTTTAGGAAACAGCACCAAGTTGCTGGATACCTATATCCAGCTATGCTGTAAAAAAGCCAGAACAGCCTATGCTAGGTGATGCTGAATAGCAAAATAAATGACTGTAGATTATATGCACTACTGAATGACGCTTTAAACGTTAAATAGGCAACCATTAAACACAGCCTGCCAACAAACGTGCAGGTAGTGCTGGGAATTTTAATTTGAATGTAGTGTATGCTCTATCAAGTGTAATGGAAACAACTTTTATTAAAGTATATTTCTAGGTAAAAAGGTTTTGAAGAAAATGGTGAAGAATTAGACCAATTAGGGAGATTCACCCTCTTTTTTTGTACTGGTGATTACACTGGGGAACAATTTTGAACAAAATTTTTTGTTGACTTCAATTTTTAGCTTATTTACACTAAAATAGGTATGCTGATTCTGAAAGTGCAGTTAGTTTTCTTCTATAACGTCAGGTTTTTTCTCTACCACTTATATTATTGAGATTACTGTGGCAAGGATTTGTATAGGCGGTAGGGAGGGAGAGGAAAGCTCCATCGCCATTATCCATGAGAACATCTGCATTTCCACATTAGATTGACGTGGGGGGGAAGATTCTAGCAGGATCCGCACCCCATATTAAATGTCCCTTGATTATCAATTTTATTTAGGTACATTAACAAAAAATCTGGTTTGTCTGTATCACCGGTAAATATATTTTACAGCAAGTGTCACAGTTTAATTTCATTTTCTGGCCACAAGAATAAAGTCTTCATATTTTTCACAGACAAAACAAATCTGGCAGCAGGGAGTGCATTGTTATATACACAGACACATTTTATTTACTTAGCTTCTATTCATTCACTGTGACATGATCAGGCTGATGCAATGAACTCTATCACACTTCACTGACAAGTGGATTCATTCAGGGCTAGATTCCAGATTTTAGTACTCCTGGCTTTTACTATATAGGAATCTTAGATGGTGGCCTAGGGCCATATATGACTTTAAGAGAACATATTGCAAATGTATTTTGTTTTTAGAACAATCAAGTAAGTTTAAACTTTTTCACAGGTAAGTTTGCAATATACCGTTGTGTACAGGTATGTTACATTATTTCCATCCTTTACACATATAGCTTGAAGGTGTCTATTCTTGTCCTATATCAGGATTCCCATTATCTGTAGTATTTCTCCTTACTTGGCTATCTCAGAGGTTAGTGGGAAATAGGCAATTATGTTCTTTGGAGAATTGCACACACTTGTGCATTAGTAATGGCAAGAATTGAGAAAAGAAGAAGGGGACGGACAGAGCGCCTTACCCCCCGGGTGTATCTTAAAAGTATTTTGTTAGATTTCCAGAAGGTATTAAGGGAGCAGGAGCAGTTGGATAATTGCCTCGGGTGCCCAGACACAGCATCCCACCCCCTTCCCCGGCGGTATCTTATAAGTATCCTGGTAAATTTCCAGAAGGTATCAGAGAGAGTTTTTTCTCCCTAACTTTAGGACCTGCAAAATGAGGTGGATAACCCTCTTTGGGTAGTTGGTAGGCTGCTAGATCCTCTGCAAAGAGTGCTTTTTAAGTGGTCGGGCTTCTTTTCAGTTAGTAGCAGCAGCCTCAGCATTTCCTACTAGCAGTATTCATATTTTAAACTCACATTTTCCTGTGGCTCTGCTTGGATTATTAGAACTTGTCACCTCACCACAGTCCACTGGGAATCCAGTACATCCTGCCACAGCCTTTCAATACCCTAGCACTTGGGTAAGGTCTTGGGAAACCCTAATAAAACCAATTTACGGGAGGCCATTGGAAGGAAAACTCCTATTGCAGTAGTGGCTAGACTTTTAGGCACCTAAAAACATGATTAGATTGGCTCTACCCACTGCTGTTGGCCCCGGAACTATGCAGGTGTCATCAAACTGGAAATCAATAAGCTACAGTTAGAGGAATACTTAGCAACCTCTAGAGGAAACCCTGAGGTTCCATTAAGCCTGGAATGTGACTGTTCTAGAATGTTATTTTCTGGATGTCCTTTAGCTCTCTGTTTCCTAAAGGACATCCAGAAAATAACATTCTAGAACAGATCACTCCAAGAAGGAGCATTGATGTGAGGTCAGAAAAAGAAACCATAAAGAGCGGCAGGGAACCCAAGAGACTTGGCTCACTTTAGGGAACCAGTTTTAGTAATTGTAATCAAGTTCAATTGCATATGATCAAATAGCTCCCAAACTGCTGCTAAGCACCACCATCGTGAAAGTGATTAGCAGTTCCAACAGAAATAAGCTGTGTCATCTTTTCTTTTACAACATTTATTTTTAAGGCTGGATTCCAGGCTCCATCTCTACTGCTGCTGTTGGCTGTAAGGACTTTCAGTGTATAACACGAGACCCTTCACCCATTTTAGTGTACCAGGGACCAGATTACAGACAATCTCTATTCTTACAAGTGGTGTAAGATTGCTTCCATAGTTAGCCAGTGGGCTGGGAGCTGCTCATGAGATGGCATTAGATGATACAAAATTTACAGAGAAGGAACTCTGACATTTCTGGTATCCGAAACTCATGGAAGTGTCTGATTCCTTTGAAAATGAAAAAGCAGTATGCGCTAATACATTTTGCCTATTGCAGGCATTTATTACTTCCAGCTACCAGTCCAACATAAAAAAACAGACTGTGTACTTGGGTTTGTTGCAATCTATGCAATGTTTGTGCTTACTTACTTAGTTGACATTTTCTAAGTATATCAGCGCTACATCATAGTCCATAATTCCACACATGTGACAATAACTAATTGTACCTTACAATTCACATTCAGTCTCCACTTTGCCATTATTATAAACTCAAAGCCCTACACAAGTGCGTCCCACTTTTCTGGTCCTCCTCATGTCAGCTTGGCATTTTTAAAATAGGGGGATAAAGTATAGTGTAATAGCTTATTTTGGTGAGTGAAAGGATGCATAGATGCAACACTATTTTCACAAAACAGCCTATAACAAGCATCCGTGGAATCTGAATCCACTTGGATGAACCAAGATAAAGTCAACCTAAATTAAAACATCTCTCTGGTTTATCCATTAAACAAAAGCAACAACACTGAAGAATGGCAACCAAACTAAATGGAACATACTGAGACCATTCAATCCTGATTGATTAATGAAACACAAATAATAAATAGCATTGGCTGCACAATGCACCCAAATGATGTTGGGAGCCAAGGTGGGTCTATGACAAAGCCAAACCGAAAGGCACCATGGCGTGACGTTTAGTTCTGTGTTATCTTTTACAAAACTAGACCCAGCGTATCTCCACATCAAAGCACATCATTGGAACCATGATATATTCCAGCATGGCAATGATTCCATTCCATCATATTGGACTATCTCTATGCCTCATCATATTTCTAGGCATGTTTCCTATAATAGATGTTTGTCCTAGAAACCACAGGATGTTTGCTTTTGTTACACTCTGCCTTATCCATGCAAAGATATTATTTCAGAAAAGAGTTGCCATTTTTCATCTCAATACCACTGAAAGAAAGATTTAAATGTGCAATCAAAGTGTAGTGTACATTGCCATTGGTACGCTTGGCACAGCTGATGCCTACTGCATTAAGATTGTGCTATCTTTATCAATTTTCTACTTTTTTCTATATTTTGGCAATGGCGTGAATTGTGAAGTTGTCTTGGTTAACCAATTGATATTTGCACAAAACTAAACTACTAAATGTGATATATGTGAATTTTCACAGCCTTTATTATTACACTACACTATGCAACCCTACATTGTAGTTCTCCCAGGAGGATCTGTATTTCTCACTCCCCTATTAGAGCTGACCTGATCTTTGCCAATATTCACCTTTCCATTGCTCCAAGGTGTTTCAATCAACCACCAGCAGCGAGGTAAAGAAGTCATTTCTACTTGTTAAAGTTGGAGTTACATTGCACATTTTCTGTTCCCCATGTGGCAGCACTGGGCTAATTAATATACACCAGGGCCATCACATTAAATAAATCACATATTCCTCCTTACCCAGAGGTATCAGCTATTTTATTCACCTCCTGCAGCTGAAAACAATCATAAGGTAGGAGTACGATGGTAAGAATGTTCTGCTGGGACAGTGTACATTAAAGCCCCCCACAAGTAAATATAGATTTGCTTTACAAGGTTGTCAAATGCTTGAATCTTTACACTGAAATGTGGATTAGAATTGTTCAGTAGCTATTTAGTCATATCAGTAGATCTAGATGTGTTTTTCTACATGCAAAAAATATAACTATTAATATTTAAAAGGCATAACAGCATAGATTGTAGATTCAGGGAAAGTCCAATTAGAGGATCAGGAAGGAATTACTCTTCCCTGTTGGAGTAATATATATCTCACTTTAAAACAGTGTTTTGCATCAACTGTAGGTTTAGAAATAAATTGCTTTTTAGAACAAAATTAATCAGAGGTGACCCCCTGCTACAATGCAATACATTGAAAAAGTTGTTGCAGCCCTGAATGCAGTGAATCATTTCCTATTCTGAATGATTTTCTGGAATGCAAATATCAGCACCTGGGGATTTTGCAGCAAAGCCTGCGATGAGCCATTAATCTTAAGATGTTTACACATTTTTAGGGTTAGGGTTCTGTGGATAGAGTTTTTATATAATATTTTCCTATTGGTTGAAATTGATATGTGTTATTTTTTCTGACAAACTATGTAACCATGAAGCTGATTCACTTTTAACTAGACTTTAACTAACTAAATATCAATAGTGTTTGTATATTTGGGATTTGAAAATGTGCAAAGAAAGCATTGCGTCCAATTAGTTTTATCAAAACTTGTCCTCTAACCTTGACACTATGTGTTGACGTTAACTTTATAAGTGCACAGTATTGTAACAAAGGATTGGGTTGAATATGGCCATTAAGCATCTATGCTATGCAAACATACTACATTTTCTAGTTCCTTATAGGATGGCAAACCCATCCCCTAAGAATAAATGGGAATGTGCACCAAAGTGCCTTGTGCTCTCTGATGGTTGGATGCTCCCTATCTTTCTTGCCCTCGTCCATTTTTTAGCAAATCTGCCCCACTGTTCTGGAAGCTTTGAAAGCAGTGGAGTGGCCAGATAGGTTGAAGCAGATTTTACTATGGACTGCATGCCTTTGGCTCCTAATTTACCATCACCAATTGAAAATCAGCAGCCAGCACTGAGCATTCCAGATTGCTTTTTGCAAGCACCCCTACCCTGCAATAGGGAGGTAAGCTGTTACAGATATTGCTTATCCTTTACCAGGCTTCCATGGAGGTGAGGAACTGGTACAAAGCAGAGAGGTAGGAGGTATATGCTGCTACTGGCGTTTAGAAAACTTTAAAGCAGAACTAAACTTGAATATAAATAGTTGGAAAGCTGGTTCTGCAATGCAGAAAGAACAGGCGGTGTCTTTTCCTCAATAAAATAAACCAATAAAAAATAAATATAAAATAAACTAATAAAAAATAAATATAAAAATGAGCCGGGAGTTGTGTATTATGTGTTCCTGGCATAGCAGTGTCTTTCCCATGGCAATACATTAGGTTTTGCAGCCAAATAATTGAACTTCATGCATGCCAAACAAAGCACATCACACACAAATGTAGTGCAAGCTCACAGCAAGGATTTTGTGTACCAGTGCATTGCTAAGGGGAGTTTGGGATGCCATTAGGAATAAACCGCAACCCACAGCACCAACACAGCAACATAAACATGTCTAATTATTGCACACTCTATGCAAAGCCTGGAGTTCCTTTTTAGGGTTTAGTGTACAGTTCTAAATAGGGATGAGCGAGCAAATTTTCTCTATTCCGTCTCGCGGCAAATTGGGCCGGACTTGCTTACCAAACATGGTGAGAACGGCCTTTGTAAATTCGACCAGTGAGACCGAATTTTTGGGACCTGCAAGACCAATCAGGGGACTGGAGCTGTCGGCTTCACTCCTCTGATTGCTGTTGAAAGTCATGTACTATGTACACTGTGAGTCTCGCTGGCTGCTCATAAATTAATGCAGCGTGGGAAAAATCCTCTGATTTTTCCCACTGCTGCATTTATTCCTAAACACAAGCCGCATGACTCTGAGAGGAGGAGTATCATTGCATTTATAAATGGGGCCGCAAGATTCCTCCTCTCAGTAAGAGATCCCTGGGCACTACAGGTTAGAATGAGGGATTGCCCTCATTCTGACCTGTAGTACCCGGGGTTTGCTCACTGACAGGAGGATTCCCACGGTTGTATTTATAAATGCAGCCATGATAAACCTCCTATAGTGATTTCCAATGGTTTCGCAAAATTTCGCTGAAATTTCGTGAACCCATCGAACATTGAGGAAATTTCGCGTGAATGCCAGAGGCTCATCCCTAGTTCTACATACCCCCTAGCGTCTACTGACCCAGAGCAGTTTGAAATAGAAAGTCAGCATCCAGCAACACACAGGATTATTGATAAGTGATAAGCAATTATTTTTATGGTTTATATAGCATGGAACACCAGGTACATTTTCAAGATAAAAACCTTAAAACCTATAAAGCGTTTGGAGCTTGTTATGTAGCCATGCACTTTATTTAGGCTACATATAGGAGATTTTATTTTACCATCCTACAGATGAAAAATATGCATCAATAGTCTCATCCTGAGATGCAAACTGAATTATTCATAGTGCTCTGATGATGTAATTGTTATCACATAGTAATCTCTATGTTAATAATACTGTTTTCGGGGAAAAAAGGTTGTTAGGCATAAACACTATTCCCATATACAATACATTGGATTGATGTGCATGGAATCAGGTAAATTAGGATCCATGAGATCATAGTTAACAAATTGCATGATTCGCCACAGATTAGACAAGTTAGAAATTAATTTTAGCTTAATATAAAAGTTTGCAATTCACCTTAAACACAAATCGGCTCGTTCATCCATAAAGACAAAGCTGTTTTATGAAATGGGAAAAAATGCCCAAAGCAAATATCATCCACTTACCTGCCATGGACAATATATTACCTTTACTACACAATGCCTGAATCATTTCCTAATAGATTGAACCATTTATATTGCTGATGTTAGTGATCTAGTGTAATCTCATCTATACCACAATGTATGAAGCAAACCTGTGAGACTTTAATGAGTTTTGTTTCACCCTAGGGATGCATTAATCTATTATTCACTCTGCATTCAATTACTCAAGTGAATCCTCAGAGAACAAGATAAACAGTTGTGCAGCATGAATACCTAAGCTGTTTTTTCTAATTTAGGCCCATTATGTGTTAATGGACTTTTATTTTGTATAATTATGTATCTCCACACACCAGGCTTGTAGGATAGATGGCTTCCTAATATTTGTGAATCAAAGACACAATGGTATGAATCTTAAAGTAGATCTAAACCTTAAAGCTAAATACACAGGCTGGATAGTTTTCTTATGTGTACAGCAGTCCCCCCATACCGCTTAGTCAGAACCATAGTGGATAGACTGGGAAGGACTGCTGTAATTTCCTATGAAGGAGGACACAGGGGGGTTCCTCCTGCTCATTCTCCCCCTTCACCCTTCATAGAACTGAACAGTGATGTGTGTACAGCCTAAAGATAATGCTGAATTGTTATAATGAATATGTAAATGTCTGTATTCAATCGGCTAATGAACTCCTGATGAAGCGGACATTGTTCTGAGAAACGTGTCGATATATCATTAGCCTATTCATTATGTACTAACCTCTGGATTTAATATATACCAACTTTTGGATTTTTTGATGTTTTTAACCAAGTTTTATGATAAATAAATGAATAAATCATTGGATTATTTCTACTTGAGGTGTTCAAAAAAATATTATATGCTTTAAAAGTCCCAAGGCCAATGACCCAACCAAAACAAAGTGTCTTGCAATGTTAGTTTTCCTATGTGAACAGCAGTCCCCCGATACCGCTTAGTCAGAACCATAGTGGATAGACTGGGAAGGACCGCTGTAATTTCCTATGAAGGAGGACTTAGTGGTTTCCCTCCTGCTCATTATTCCCCTTCACCCTTTATAGAACTGAACAGTAATGTGTGTACAGCGCTTGTTCTTTTAAAGACCACAGGAAATCATGAGCGAGATGTCATTTCTTTTTCTACAGTATAGTATAATGTTAAAAGTGCAATGTGTCTACAGGTTGTCACATCTTACATAGTTACATAGTTAGTCAAGTTAAAAAAAGACATAGGTCCATCAAGTTCATCCACTAGGGAAATAAACATATCCCAGATATAAAACCCTATGGACATAGGTGGTCCAGAGGAAGGCAAAAAAACACTGGCAAAATTTGCTTCAACAGGGGAAAAAATTCCTTCTTGATTCCATGTCTCAATCAAATGTTCCCTGAATCAACAGTCTCTGTTATCTTTACTTTCAAGCCTTAATACCCAGTTATATTCTGTGCTTCTAGAAATCATCCAGCTTTTTCTTAAAGCCTTCTATATTAGTTGCTGAAACTACTTCCTTAACTTTCTTAACTGTTATGTGCATTGCAGTGGCGCTCTTTGATTTGGGAAAAAAAATAACATTTTATTTTTTTGGTCTTCTTGTATAATACCAGCCTATTAAAAATGAATGGGATGACTTAATGCAACTCATGTGAATACACCATATGATGATGAGTCATCTTGCAACACAAAAATATAGAAGTATGAAGTCTTAAACAAACACGTATAGAATTACTGGATCTGCTTTCATCATTTTCTCTTTTCCCTTCCATTCTCTTCATTTTCTGAAGAAGTTCTATGGAGCAGTCTGTTAGGACAGGTTCAGACTTACCTCGAGATTAGATGATCCCACACGGCTTCCTAACGATTCAGCATCTGCACGTTCGGAAGTTGGTTGCAGTAAGCAATAGTGTTACCCCCAATTATTCTCTATGGGGTTGCCATGGGGAAAAGTTACTTGCAGGGTCTATGCTGATGCATCGGTTCACTGGTAATCAGCCTCATGGCCAATGTGAACATAACTAATTTAGCACATTACGACAGAACAAAATGTGGGACTTTTAAAGCATCAAAAACAATTTGTTTAAAAATAAACCAATAAATACTTTTTTCCATTTCACATAATAATAATAATAATAATAATAATAATTTCAGCATTTCTACAATCTCAATTGTATTCAACGCGTTTCGCTGAAAATGTCTGCTTTTTCAGGAATTAGTTGAGGTCTATAAATTATACATAGAAATTTAAGACAAAGCAACTGTACCATACACCATTTTTTTTAACATTAATTATGTTAATTAACATTATTAATAATAAAATAATAAAATTACCTAACATTATTAACACAAAAAATATCAATATGCATGTGAACAGACATTCTCTCAAAACACGGCGGGGGTCAGCGCAGGACAGCTTCAGCGACAGAAGTTCAACTTCTAGCTAGAAATACTTGAAGCAAAACTTTTTTCTCTTGATTTCTTTTTGAAATATTTATATTATCCTTTATTACAATGATTGAATTACAATGATTACTTTTAAAATCACCAGCAGAGGTTTAATAAGTAATCATTGTAATTCAATCATTATAATAAAGACTAATATATATTTCAAACAGAAACTCTGCCAGATAAAATGTCAGTCCATGTATCTCCAACTTTGAGTTGATTCTGTGCAGATCCTCGACATGTTTTGTGGGATTTGCTTGTTCACATGGTATATAGGAATATTTCTTTGTTACAAGTACGTGTTCATAACAAGGTTTTTTGAAAAATTGGTAAATATTACAGTTGCTTTGTCTTAAATTGCATAAAATGTATATTTAATAAATCTCAACTAATTCCTGAAGAAGCTCAAGTGTTCCACGAAACGCATTGAATATGATTCAGATTCTATAACTGCTAAAATCATGTGAAATGTTTTCTAAACTTTTTTCAATAAATAAATAAAATATTTAATGAGTTACTTTTAAATAGTCATTTTTTTGATGCCTTAAAAGTCCCATAATTTGTTCTGTGTTTATATCAAACTTTCTAAGGGGATGCAGCATCTATTTTAAATATATTGCTGCAACAAATACACTAATAATGGATGGATTAATTTAGCACATTACCTGAAAATTGTTTTCCTGAAGCCTCTACACTTGTGACCTGATGCATTCTTACAATGTTGCAATCTGCTCACTAGTTGAGAAAATATAAGGTAAAAGTTTCTCCTGCCTGCAAAAGTTTAATATTAGGTAAAGTCACTCAACTGAAGCTCAGGTACTAATTTTTAGGCTGGGTTCGCATCTATATGGTTGTGATAGAGCAGCCATGTTAATTAACTTTGTTCTGCGAAAATCAGTGGGGTAAGGCAGCTTGAATCAGCAGGTTATATAAGAAAAATATTCTTGAAAATGTTCAAATGTGCCGTTTGTACTTCTTTCTGTTTCCAGGCATTGCGGTGCAATGGACTGCAGGTTGACCGGCAAGAATTTGAAACCTGTAAACCCATTTACCATTTATGCATTTTTGCTTGTTACAAGCATTACCGGGATTTAAAAAAAAAAAAAAATTGTTTTATACTTTGACATGTCAATAATATATATTAATGCAGACAGAATGATGGATGATGATAAATAATTTATCGTCATTGAACCCAGTTGCTGGGCAGGGAAGAACATATTTAGGGGCTTTATTGTGTGATCAGGAATGTCTTCCAGCCAGCACAGCTGGAAAAGTGCTGAGTCCTGATTTTTTTTTTATATCTGCAAGATATAAAAGAACAAAGATATAAAAAAATCCATATAGTCATTGATTGCTGTATCACAAGGCAGCAACCATGGAAGCGCTTGGCTTTTTTACTGCAAGTGCAAATTGAAAAAGACGTGTGATTTTTCATAACATTGCATTTAACACTGGTTTGCGAGCAATAATATGGCTTGTGTTCCAGTTTTATGTTATATCATGTGTTATCCTAAAATAACAAAACTCCATCACCTCTCATTTCTCACTTTCTGAAACAATTTGAAGTGAATGACATTGCCCTGAGCACACATACAAATACAATTTGTATACATCACAAGCAGCTCTCTGTAAGTATACGAGGGGGTGCTGAGATGTTTCTGGCTTTGCTGAGAAAGAAGAGAGCCAGAGTTGTGAAATAACACATTTATTCAACATATTCCCTCCTGAGACTGATGCACTTGGTACTGCGTAGTTTCAGCTTTTCTAGAATGTTCAAAAAAAAGTCCTTTGGTTGGGCCGCAAGCCAGCTCTCAGCAGCACGTTTGACGTCAGAAATGTCCTCAAAACTTTGCCCCTTGAGTTGTTTCTTCAAATTTGGGAACAGATAATAGTCCGAAGGGGCCAGGCCAGGTGATTAGGGGGGATGGTGGACCAATTGGAAACCCAGGGTGTTCAATTTGGCAGCCACAATAATATATGCGTGCGTAGATATCTTACAAAATGGAAGGGTGACACATGGGGGGGGCATGTAATTGGTATATTATATTGTAAATATTATATTGGGAGAAAGACCTGGATATATCACTAGATCACGAACAGATAACTAAATCATTTGTTTTAACCCATAAGCTGTCAAGGTCTAGTAAGGATCAAGAAAGATCTTAGAAGATATTAGGCAGATGGTATAGGTGCACAAAATTCACAAATTTGATTGAACAAACTCACTGAATTGTTGGGGATGTGGTCATGCCCAGGGATCAATAATTCATTTTTGGAAACTTTGCTGTCCTGTTCAATCTTTTTGGAAGAAAATCTTTGGTCTATATAATAGGATCACGGATTCAAATGTATGCCCACATCCCACTATTACTCTCCTACACATCCTATCTGGTCTCCTCAATAGTATTAAGAAGGATCTACTGCGCCATTTCATTACAGCTGGAGAAAGGGTCATTGCCAGGCACTGGGGCACTATTCCATGCCCTTCCATGCCAGAGTGGGTCTATGGGATTAATGACATTGAGTCCATGGAATCACAGAGGAAGGAAGATGGTACACCTAACACATGATCTTCCTGGAACATTTGGGAATATTACAAAAATTCACCAGAGATCCAAACCTTTTTGAAATAGAACTCCTTAGACTGTCTCAGTAGAGGTGTGTTACAACGATTGAGAATAGATACACAGATATTTTATAATGGAATGGTGAAATCCAATCTACTGTAATGCTTGTGTCCAGGTAAATTAAGTTTTATGTGTATTCATTTATTTAGTGCGGGTCTGTGCTCATATATGTCTCTTCAGTTTAACTTTGAATTTTGTCGACAGCATTCTTGCTGACTAATCTAAATTATATACAAATTTCTCTTGTGAAGATGAACATTAGATTGATAGTGTTCTTTGTTTATACTAGTTATTTATAATATTGTATTGCTATATTATGGCTGAATATGCTCTAACTACTTGATATGTTACCCCCTACCCTACCCTTCCCCTCCCCTCTTTTCTTCTGTTCCTCTCCTAATGTTATTTTGAACATTTTAATACAAGTTGATAATACATAAGGAAAACAACCAGCAGCTGCTTATAAATTGTTAGAGCTCATTCCTAATAGGGCAGAAATTTTGGTGAAATGTGCAGCCAATGTGTTGGTGGAATGGGTTGCTCTTCCAGGTTAATAGCACCCCAAGCTCACCTTACCAATGCACTATATAGCAACATATGGTGCACTTTGAAAAATGGAGCAAGCTGTACACTCGTTCCTGTCGTAGTGTATTGGGTAGTTCATTGAAAAGAAGAAGCTGTCCTATTGCAAGGCACAACAACATGCAGGCCAATGTTATTTACAATACCGTGCACATTTGTAGCAGTGTCTGGCCCTAGATTGATGGGTCTCCCTAGCTACAGCTGGAACATACAATAAGGAAACCCGCCACGTATCATGGTTTGCATATGTTTAGAAGATTGGAAAGAACACTTTAACATTTATTACTAAGTGAAGCTGATAGTATTACATGAAAGTCTGTGAATAAAAGAGTAATTAGGAAAAAAGCACTTACTATATTACAAACCTAATTTGTAATTAGAAGACCAATTAATATGTGTCAACATTATCATTATCTTCAATCATTGACTTAAAAACAAATAAACTACAATGGCATTGCCATCTTGTCACGAACAACTCATTATCTTGTTGAGATGATTAAGTATTTAAAACAAAAATGTAAGTTGATTGCAATTAGTAATAACAACCTGAAAATAGAAAAAGCTTTTTTTCTGTAATACAGATGATATGATTATGTATACAGTATAAAACTTGAATATTTCTAAACATGCAATCAAGCAACCTGCAAAAGTAGTAATAAAAAAGATGAATAGGGTGACCTATACTCTGCTGGCTCTAAAAAAATACATTAATGCTAGTGCAACAAAAACCCAATTAAATGTAGGGGTCTCCAATGATTTTTTTTTGCAGTTTAATTTTAGTTCTCACCAGCAGCATTGGGCTTCAATGGATAACCTTACACAATGCATTGCCAGTGGAAGAACAAGGAAATTAGTCCTATTGTTTTAGTTCAGAGCAACAAGCTGCATTGGTTAGTGCTGAAATATAGAACATTTTGGATTTTTGGGAAGCAAAAAAACTTGCAGCTTTCCACCACCCTATCCCCAGTGAATGGCAAGAGCTCAGTCCATTATTGTGCCAACAGCTACATCACTATTGGGCACATAAAGGCAAAAAAAAAGGTTTATGTTTTTCAATATTAAAAACAACATTTTATTGGGTTAAATATATTTTCAATATAGGTTTCTATTCAAAGGTTTAGTTATATTTTAAAGGTCTTTAAAATGTTATTGACCCAAAATCATCATGTAATTCAGAAGCTCTGGTTTAGCTTTCACTTTACTTTCTGCATACTTGTTCCAAATCAGTGACTTACAAAGCACTGAAATCAGGGGCAGGGGTGGACATAGGAAGGGGCCCAGTCGCTCCTCATCTAACTGCCCCCCTAGTAGCCAAGTCTTCGACTTGGCGGGGTCCCAGTTCTGCACAGGGAGCCACTGTTGGCTACATCTGCCACTGATCAGGAATCATCAAGGACCAATTCCATGAAACCTTCAAGGACCATATCTTTTGAAATTTTTACTTTGGTCAGTCATAGTAGCACCATGAAAAGTTTTTAGAGCTGTCGTTCTTCAGCAAGGCATTGGAGGACAATGAAATAATGTTTGCTTTTATCACAGACAGTGGTCAAGCCATTAGCTATCTGCTTAGTGGGGTTGCGCTTTGAGGCCAATGAAGAAAAATACATTAAAAGTAATTGTTGTTTTCCACTTTCCATTTTTTGGCCAGTTTTCCAGACATAATGACTTCCAATGTTTTTAACAGTTTCAAAAGCCAGTCCAAGACTAAAGGCTTCAATAAACTGCTGGCACAGTAATAAAGAAAATTCACTGAAAAACATCTCACACTAACATTTTAAAGAGGTACATTTAGATGCAAAGCACAACCCAACACATGGTACTCTGCAAAGAGCTTTGTGCTGCACAAAGTACTTTAGGTACTGATCAGACCGCATATATTATGTGGTGCTCTGCAATAAATAAATGGTGATGGCCTGGTTATTGTTTCATTGGCACCTTGGGTAGGTGTAATCGTTAAAGAGGAAATAAACCCAAAAGTCCCTAAAACATATAAATCAAAATATACTTACCTTCAATCCCACAGGGCTGACCAATCCATCCGGAGGTCACTTGCATCCTGTCCCGCGACGTCCTGGCATCCATCCGTGAGCCGGCGCTCTGGGCACTTCCATCTTTGTCCCTTCTTCAGGGTTCTTCTTCCAGTGAGATCGGCAATTTTTCTTTCATCCTACGACACCCAATCTTGTGCCTGGGTCAGGTGACGTAGGATGAGAAAGAATTTGCCGATCTCCCTGCGCATGTGGGAAATCGGCAAATTTTTTCGCCCACGAAAAGGCTCTTTCTGCGCATGCCCGATCCTTGAGGCTTTGCGCTCCCATTCATTCTCAATCACCTAGGCGGTCGAGAATTAGGGGGTGGTGTTGCACTTAAAAAAAAACAGAATTTTCACTTACCATAAATGGATTGTCTAGGGAAATTTCTGAGTTTAGGTACGCTTTAAGTTTGGAGTTGTCTCCAAGCAGACAGTGTCAGGTAATGGAGGCTGAGAGACACTGGTCAACACAGATATTTCTGCATTTACGATCAGCTAAAGCATGTTTCTCAAACTTTTTAACATGGGGGAACCCTTAAACCCTAAGAAAAACTTTCAGATCTTCAGGGAACCCCTGCTATAGTTATTCTATCCACAGCTCGCAGTATATTAGTGTGGTGGTCAGTGGGAAGAATGCTTCTCACATTGCTGGCCAGTGGAAGGAATGTCACCCCCGCAGATTGCCAAAAAGATAATTGGTGGCAGTTAAAATGACCTAAGAGTCACAAACTGCTCATTGTTGAAGGAACCCCCGGCAACTTCTGGAGGTACCCTGGTTGAGAAATACTGACACTTCCTAAACTAGACCCAGAACTAAAAAAATATCAACTATTGGTGTTTGTACATATCCTTGCATCTGAAGTACATCAGCAACCTACATTCTAGGATAGAGAAATATGTAAATTCCATGACTTGTGGTCTGTGGAAACCTAGCTTATCTTCTACCACACATTGGCCAAAAAGATCAACCATCATAACAATGGGTAATAACAATTTACAGAGGGGCCTACTAGACCATGAACATATTGAGTTTAAATTGTTTAAGCTTAAATAAATACATTTTAATTTACTTTTTAGGATAGATAAATAGATAGACTGTATTAAAGACAAATGAGTGACGTGGGACATTAGATTGTGAGCTCCTTTGAGGGACAGCTAGTGACATGACTATTGACTTTCTACAGGGCTGATATGATGGCACTATATAAATACTGTGTAATAATGATAGATAGATAGATAGATAGATAGATAGATAGATAGATAGATAGATAGATAGATAGATTTATATATAAATGTAATATATCCTTTTATAAGTATAGGTTTATATTGGAGGTTGAGTTGGAAGCACATAGTGTAAACTTTATACTGAGCAACACTTTAATTAAAGTCATGTTGGTACGCTGTTAAAGTAATTAGACTTATACTACAAGCTTAAGGAACACTGCATTAAATTATTTGGATTCTTGACAATTTAGCTTCTTGCCAGGTTATAATTTTGGAGACTTGTCTTTCTAGAAAGTTCAATTTTCTTTTTCAGTGAGCAAAAAAGAAGAATCGGAAGTCCCTGGAGAGGAAACAGAAGCAAAACAAGGCTAGCAGACACGGCAGAGAAAATACTAACAGCTTGTACTTTGTAGGCAAATTGGTTGGTTAAATAGAACCTTCATGGGTGGCTATGTAATCACAACTATTACCCTTGTGACTTGGTAAAGGTCAGTAATAATGTCTGGGCAGAATACAGTTTTAGAAACAAATTCAGTACATCTCTGCAATATTTGCAATAATACATGCATATTTCACCAAGTTATATACCTTCAGAAATGATGCAAGTACAGGAGTATACCTGTTTATCTGCCAACAATTCAGTGAACTCCGAATTGATGTATGAATCTGTCAAGGCTCTCATTTATTTGGATCATTGTTTATCTAGTAGTAGTTAGGCTGCATACACACGTGCAAAAATTGTCATTGGAAAGAACAATCCACAAAAGATCGTTTGACAATTGTTAATAAAAAAAGTGCACAGTGACTGGTCAACGTCACTGATGAAAGAGGAATCTCGCTGGCAACAAATGACCCGGTGGATCTGATTGGGCGACGATCGTTAGTAATCTGCTGTGTGTACGTTCGTTCAGTGATCATGGATGGTTCTGTGATACACTTTCTCCTGTACACGTCACTTCCTGCATCGGTCAATCGACCGTATCTAGTGTGTACATTATTGGTGAATAATATTTGAACTATCGTATCGTTACAGCATGTACATAATTGTGCACAATGCAATTGTTCAAAATAATTCTGGATAATTGATCAATGATCATTCATTTTCAAACGCTAATTATTGCACGTGTGTACCTAGCCCTAGTCTCACTGAATGAGGATGTTTTGCAGCTTCTCAGGCTGCTTCTTAAGTTCCCCCAAAGTAGGAATTTTCCCAGCATTTATATACACACAACACAAACACCTTAATCTAACCATGGCACGTGACAGGTGTGGATTATCCAAGGGCAAAAGGTGTGAAAGTTGTTGAACCACTCTGTTCTTTTAACATTATCCCATGCTTGGTGTCAGAAAGTCTGCATATGTGATAAACCTTCCACTTACATGACTGAAAGTGTGAAATGTTTTCAAAATGCCACAATAGAGATGTTAAAATGGCATTGTTGATAGAAATCAAATGGTGTTTAAGGTGTCCAACCTTTGTCATTGAATGATTTTGGTAATTTGGTTACTTGCAACCAAATTGTTCTCTCTGCAAAAAAATATGGATCTCATTGTCCTGGAAAGAGGTTCTTTATATGTAGGAAAACTGCTGAATCTTGTCCCATAGCATTTGCCTCAACTCATGTCCTATATCAGCGCTCACCAGTGATCCGCAAGAAAATTTGGTGGTCTGACCGGTATGCCCCCCAGCGGGGTCAGGGGAAGGACCCCGTCGGGGGGGGGCGAACCGGCCAGAGCCTCAGAACCTGTATGCATCGCAGGCTCAGGTAGGTGGGTGGGTTGTGTCTCTAGACCTGCAATGGGAGAATGGGCAGGTTCTGACATCATGACATCACTCTGATCCATGAGCTCCAAAAAGGTTGGGGACCACTTTAGTACATGACTCGGGCGAATTCCCCTGACTACTTTAGAAAGAGTAGGAAAGGGAGTCGGACTGAGAGCACTTAGACTTTCTAAAACACACAGGCACACTGTTCCCCACACATGCAAGGTCCAAAAGGTTGGCGACTGTTCCCCGCGCATGCGAGGTCCAAAAGGTTGGCGACCACTGTGCTATATCACCATCTTCTTTTGTCTCTCTTGCAGCTCCCCTGGTAAATTTGGAACAGCTCTCAATGTACCTGACATTATAAGGTAGCATTCTGCAAACATGAATAACATGGTGCCTGCCATTTACGTTCATGGAATGCCCACTGATGATGCAGCACCCAATCCTACACATGTGCAGAATGAGATTGGGAGCTTCCACCAGCACCCTGTGTAGGATTTTGCAGTCTCATGGGATATTTGACATAGGGATCCTAGAAAGCTGCAGGGATTGTGCATCAATCATTATCATGAATAAAAACTACAGTGAAGGGAGACAATATAAAAACAATAAAAATCTTTTTAAACAAACACCTACAAATTAGGAAATCAAACTTTTTGTAGCAATATAGGTGAGCAAGCAATGCTTTTACTGAAAATTGAAAAATGAATAGGTGCGCTTTAAAGATGATTGCAAGAAACACATATCTAGTCAATTTCAGGTACTTACATTGCTTGCCTAAACAATAATGATATATTATTGAATACAGAACTGTAATAATTGGTGTCTTATTACAACTACAGCCCTATTGCTCCCATTTTAAATGACCTTTTAATGAACACCCCCGCAACTAAATTTTGACAATAATGCACCTTCTTGTACTGTATGTAGCACCAGTTGTAAGCTGATTATATAGTGAATCAAATCCCAGCATAAGCTTGGTATTCATATTTCTTGGGATGACTGACTATCATGACAGCTCTGTCAATGTATTTGCATTTTTTCCCCTAGGAATAACATGAGAATACATAAACAGAAAGACATTGTAGCTAAGGCTACGTACACATATCAAATGATTCTTATCTGCATCAGGGCGAATCTCAGACGAGAATCTGACGTGTTTACAGCGCCCGTCCGACATCATTCATGGATCCGTCCTGGAGGACAAAATGACGGAAGATGAACAACCACAATGGAAGCAAGGAAGAAGAACGATGTGGGGTGCCGCTCGCCCGTTCTCACCTCTCCATAGAACTGAACGATGCTGCAGGGCTCATTTGTCCATCTTTCGGTCTTTTGTCCTTGAAAATTATCATGAAAGATTGTTTCTAATGACAAAAATCTAATTTGTGTACATAGCCTTAAGCTACTCACACACCCGCGCCCATGGTCCATCACCCAAACGACCGTACTGGCGGATCCACGGACAATGGACAGCAAATGATCCTAATGCAAGGGAGGAGAGCGCGCAGCGGGGTGCCACTTCGTTGTTCTCTTCCTCCCCTCTCTATAGAGCAGAATGGTGCTGTATGTACAACGCTCGTTCATGCATCGTGCAGTCCTTTGTAATTGGAAAGGATCGTGAAAGATTCTTTCGAATGACTATAATTGCATGTCTGTATGCGGCTTTAGTAAATGAATAATTGGGCTGCTGCTAAATGCATTTTTACCATGTTTAGGTTTAAATAATATAGAAGTCAATGATTCAGCCAATGTTTTATATGAGAAACCACTCCATTATTTTTTTTCTTACATCATATCAACAATCTTTTTGTTGCTTCCCTTTACTTTGTAGAATATGCAATGAAAGTGTCTTCTGTTTAGTGCAAAAATACCTGTTGATGGTGTTCAACAATCACAGAGAGTCTAATCTGACCATCCGGTTCTCACAAGAGGAGGAAAGGATCTCATTCAATAGTAAAGCAAAACACATCAATAATAATAATATTATTAATATTATTCTTGGCTGGGCTGGCACCATGTAAATATACAGAGTTTTTGGTGTTGTGAACAGATCAGTGTCATACATAAGGAGACGTATGCGTGTATTGCACAGATGTGCTGCATGATTTGTTTTTTTTGCCCAGGCGTATACTTTTTAAAAACGCAAATTCCCTAATATTGCAGGCTCGTGGATTAATTATAACCCACAAATTCTTCTGTGGAGGTTGCAATATTGACTATTTTAGGTATATTTGGAGTTGTCCAATAGATACTGACCCTTTCTCTGAGATAGCATCGGATATAATGTACAATCTATTTTTGGCTGCCCTTTGCAGCCTCAAAACTGCAATTTTCACTCTTCAAGAAGCACAGCCATTCTTTTTATTATTCCTGTTCCTTATCTTCACCTCTATATTGAAGTGAAAGGCATAGTGGCCACAGTTCTGTCAGGGTTATATTAGGCTAGCATTTCTTGGTTTGCTATCTGAAGGAGATAATTAAAAAAAAGGAGAATCTGTTCCATAGAAAAGATGGAATCTACCACTAAACTACAAGCTAATAAAAAAGCAATGATAGAATGGTAAATTTCTATTAATATTATTATTATTATTATTATTATTATTATTATTAATATTAATAATAAATATTCTATTCCATGGTGCTATACATTAGATCAGCCTTTTTGATCTTTTTGACACGAAGGTACGCTTGACAAAATGTTTATATCATAAGGAATTAATAAAATTACTATATTACAGCTAATAGTAAATTAGCATGATGGTCAGCAAGAAAAATACTTCTCATATTACTGGCCAGTGGGAAGAATGTCACCCAAAAAGATAGTTAAAAAGATCATTGGTGTCAGTTAAACTGACCTGAGGGGCACAAATAGTTCATTGCTCAAGAAACCCCCAGCAACCTCTCGAGGAACCGTCGGGTGCCATGGAACCCTGGATAAAAATAAAACCATTGGATAAAAAAGGGTGAGTGGTATACAATACAAACACATTGGCTTTTTAGGGAAGTTTTCATCTGTATTATGAGTACATTATTGAACAATTTTGGAGACAAATATCAACAGTCGTATCACTATACTTGTTGGTGTCTGGAGTCTGTGCTCCAGAATTTGGTTAAATCAATACAACCATGTAATGATTTATAGAGGGTGAGGAGATAAATATAAATATATATATATATATATATATATATTCGTAATATATCCAAGAAGACATCCCTAGAATCAATTAGTTGCTCACTAATAACTAATCACGAGAAAGCCAAGCACAGCTAAATAGGGGATTGCTTCTTATTTAGACAATGACTTGGTTTTATCATAAAATGGAAGGAAACCTGAACATCTATGAACCAGAACATGAACAAGAGCGCTGTCAAAGCAAACAAGTAAAAAATGTTGAATGTATCACGCTTTATGTGTATGATAAAAAAGCAAAAACACTGCCTGCCCCCCCAAAAAATCGTCAAGTCTGTTCGGCAATCCTATGATCTGTGGTTCCTTTAGTTTGCCAGGTCTAGGTTCAGCAACAGTGCCCAAAAAACTTAGGTTAGCTGACTACATGATTATACTGAATGATCAGGTTTTCCAAATAATATTTTTTTTCTTTCTTGATGTCACGGCCATGTTACAAGATAACAGAGAGTGAAATTGTGGAACAGTGGGAGAACAGGGAGCATAAGACATCATTTTCACACATGAATTGGCCACCACAGAGTCCAGACCTTAACCCCGGGGTGGGAAATCTTTTGTGCTAAGGGACGACAATGAGTTTTAAAATTTGACAGACAGCCCAGGACATTATCAGATGGATAAAGAGTGTTTGTATGAACTGATATAAATTTTGCACCAATATTTGGCAGGCCAGATCAAAAAGCCCAACGGGCCATAGTTTTCCCATGCCTTCTTTGGCCTTGGGAAAATCCTTGGGATGTCCTGGAGAAGACTTTATGCAGCAATCGGACTCTCCCATCATCAATACAAGATCCTGGTGAAAAATTATTGCAACTCAGGATAGCAATACACTTTTTGACTTTGCTTAAAGCGTACCTAAACTCAACATTTTTACAGCATTTTCTCCACGAGATGCCGTGGAAAGAGATGCCGATTTCATGCATGCGTAGTGGGATCGGCTCTCTTTTTTTTCCCCTTCACAATGGCTATGTCACTCGATCCTGCTCCTGAGCTGTGTGAGATTGGGTGATGTAGCAAGAAGACTGAGGAAGAAGACGAAGGAGGAGGAGACCAAGGATAGCGGCACCCGACACTTCCTTCCCACCGGGACAAAGAGGAATTCCAGGACAACACAGGCCCGGATCATGGGAAGGACCAGCACCATTGAGGGATCTGCGGGATTAAAGGTAAGTGTAATTTTTTTTATTTTTAGTTTAGTTCCGCTTTAGGCTTATAGAAATTATTCCATGACAAATGCATGCTGTATAAAAGGCGGCCTGACAAAATAATAAAACTATTAGGGTGTGACTTTGTTTAGCCAATCTAGTGTAATATATACACATGCATGTTCCTTCAATGTCATAAAAAATTTAGCAGTATGTATTTTTTTTCAAGAAAACCAGCATTAGAAAAATATATAGGATGTCTGTGGTTTCCATAGCTCCAGAGTCCCTGACCCAGAACAGCAAACATTCTACATTCACAAATCACTTCCTTGCAGCAACAGACATAGAGAATCTCTGCACATTAGAAGGCGGTACAGATGATATTTCATTAGCACAGACTTCTCAGTTTTTCTCCCAAGCCCAAGGCAATTATCATAACCAACTTGACTTTGTATAAAAATAAAAAGAAAGTACAGAGAGTAAAGAAAGTTTAGTAAAGTCTAGGTTACAAGAGTTTGCATATCAGGACATAATAAAAAATGATCTGGTCTTTAGCAGAACCTAAGTAATTAGGTAAATACAACCTAAGAAAAGTAACTACACATGCTATATTATACATTTAGGAAAGGCTAGTTCAGAAGAAGTTCAGAAGCACTGCATTAAAATTAAGTTCAACTCTACCACTTCCACAGGGAATAAGAGGGTAAGTAGCAGCTAGGTGTTGTTAACCAAATGCACTTGATTATTGATGATCAGCAAATGTGACCAACTCTATAAAAGCCGACTTTTGGCATTTTGTTAGCCAGGAACATTTCAGTGTGTGTTAGCAGCATGCCAAGAAGGAAAGACATCCGCTAACCATCATATATTTATATTTATTATACAAATGGATTTTAAAGGCACCTTCTCATCCAATTACATTATCCAAATTTTTATA
>NC_092858.1:11103433-11132249 GCF_032062135.1 Pyxicephalus adspersus
GCTCTCCACTGTATGCCTTACCAACAGCCATTGAAGATAACACAACTTTTTTTCAGATATGGTAAAGTACAGAAATAGAACTCCAATTGGCTGGTGGTTTTCAGTTTCTCACTAACATATTACCCACTAAAAGTTCCCCTAAAACAAGGAGGCAGCTACTGTACTATTTTTTATTTATTTTTTTTATCATTCTCATTGTGCTGAACTTTGATTTTGCTGCTTATTTTCCACACATACCAAGGACAGTGTCTAGGGGAACCATATAAAATCATATTTTTGTAGGTGTGAGAGAAAAATGGAATGCCCAGAGGTAACCCACTAAAACAAAAGGAGAACATGCAACCCCTTTGCAGTAAGTGTCCTGGTTAGAATTTGTTCTTGGAACCCAGATATACACTGATGGGAGTGTTAGCTACTGAGCCATCTATGCAGCCCAGCTACTGTACCTTTTAGATGTTCTGTCAGCAGTCAGTCTTTTCACCCAGCAGAAGGATCCCACAGAGAGACAGAGAAATAGAACCCCAAGGATCAATCATCTCACATATATAAAGGACTGTGCACAGCTTGGACCAATGTTTCTTGATTTTTTAACCTTGGGAGAACTGTTGAAGTAACTTTCAGGTCTTCAGAGAACCTCTGCTATAATTACTATATCCACAGCTCACAGTATATTAGCGTGGTGGTCAGTGGGAAGAATATGTTGTACATTGTCATCCTTACAGATAGACACCTAAACTGACCTAAGAGGCAAAAATTACTCATTGCTCAAGGAACCCCTAGCAACCTCTGGAGGAACCTTAAAGTGTACCTAAATTCAAAAATTTCACTTCACATAAAAGGGTAGACCCTTTTTTTTTCTTAGTAAAAAGAAGGTCCAGCACCGCCACTTAATTCTCGACTGCCTAGGAGATCGAGAATGAATGGGAGTGCAAAGCCTCCCGGAATACCTACGTCAGGCATCCTGGGAGGCTCTTGGGTGCTCCTTTTGTGCATGGATCTCGGACATGTGCAAAAGGAGCCTTTGCATGTGGGAAAAAATTTGCCAATCTCATGCATTCGCAGTGAGATCTGCAAATATTTTTTTTCATCCTACGTCACTGGATTTCGCGCCTGGGTCCGATGACGTAGGAACGGGAACCCTAAAGAAGAGCTGAAGATGGCAACGCGCGGACAAATGCCGGGACAACGCGGGTCAAGAGATCTCTGGATGGATAGTACTGCCCTGCGGGGTTGAAGGTTAGTTGATTTTTTTTTTTTCAGGGAATTTTGGGTTTAGTTCCTCTTTAAGGTTCCATGGAACCCTAGCTGAGACACACTGGATTAGACTAAGGAATGAGAGCTTTATGCCACTTTAAGTACAAATCATATCTATCTATCTATGAATCAATCAATCAATCTATTTACACATTTTGTATATAGCTGTTCTGTTTCTGTACCTCACAACCTTGCAGTTGTGGCTTCCTAAACGTTCCTCTATCACCAATATTTCAATTCAGTGAAATGTATAAACAGAAGCCCTGATTGTGGCTTCTGCAATATGCATTCACTGCAAATCCCTAGACAGTAGGGATGAATCACTTGGGTAGGGATGCCTGCCAGGAATGTAAATAGAAGGAAATTAGAAGCATCCTGGGATCGATCTGTTTATGTCAAACACAATGCTAAATGACTTCATGGCACGGCTTTAACACTGAATATCCTTTTAACATTAAGAACACTCTTTTAAAACTGTTCCTGAATAATTTATTTTTCAAATGACATAATAAAGGAAAAAGCTATTGAATAAAAATATCTAAATCATCCTTTTTGCAAGTATGGCACAAATCTTCTTGCTTATTTAAAGTAGAAGTAAACTCAACAAAAATAACTCACCTTTACCTTCTCAGATCTGTCGATCCATCTGGAGGTTTCCTGGATTAGGTCCAACTTCATCCCAGTATCCTCCTTCGTCCTGGCTTAGAGGAAGCAACGAGCGCTGCAATCTTTTTTGGCTTTCTTCCTCTTTCTCCATACATAAACGGATCCTGCACTGCATAGGCGCGAGATTGGATGACGTAGATGGGGAAAAAAGTGTACCAATCTCACTATGCATGCATGTTTCCCCATTTTCAATGTTTCCCCATTGAAGAAAAGGCTACGTCTGTGCATGTCTGAGATTAGGCATGCGCAGGAGGAGCAGCCAGAAGCATCACGGGATGCTTGACATAGGTTTCCCAGAAGGCTCTGCGGTTCCATTAATTCTTGATTGCTGCGGCGCACAAGACAGAGAGGGGAAGGCTTTACTTTGCAGGGGCTTTTTTTTATGTTTTAAACCCCCTATGCAAAAAAAGGTAATTTTTACCTTATATCAGGGGTCGGCAAACTCCGGCCTTTAGGCCAGATACGGCCTAGCCGGTAGTTTGTTCCGGCCTAACACCCCCTGGCCAGGGGACTACGTTAGGAACTACCGGACCCGGAGCCGCTGAATGCAAAAGGAGGAGAGGGATTTCACTTCAGGGGCGTTCCCTGGTGGTGGGCGGGACCATTAGGGCGGGTCTGGCCTAGTGTGCTCCCGCCCACCCAATAAATGGCCTAGTGGCCCAGTGGCCATAAAACTTTGCCAAACCCTGCTTTATATAAATGGGTTGTCTAACCTTTTATGTAAGGTAAAAAATTAGTTTCGGTCTTCTTTAATTGGTTTAAAAGTTTTGTTACGATTGTACAGGGGTTAAATTGTAGGTAGGGCTGTGTCATTGGAATCAAATATTATGTTCTTGGAGTTAGAGGAGCACCGACTCCACAGCATTCATTACAAGGATACCTATCACTGTCCTTTAAACCTGGATTCTATTAAACATGGACACTGTTCCTTTTGGCTGTCCAGTGGTGGAATCCTGTCCTGGCAGGGGCAGGTGAGCAGTGCTGGATGAGCCACACCTTGCATCTTGAGTGGCTCTGTCAAGCGACCTGACAGGTTAAGGAGTAAATCTTGCTAAATATGGATCACTTTAGTACAGTGTTTCCTTAACCTTTTTAACATGGGAGACCCTTGAAATACCATTCAGGTCTCAAGGAACTCCTATGTATTTACTATATCCACAGATCAGAGTAAATTAGCTTTGTGGTTAGTGGGAAGAATGAAATTTAACAGATTGGTGTCAAGGAACTCAAAGCAACCTGGTATAGCAGGGGTGTCAAACTCTGGCCCACAACGTCCTATTTTTTGGCCCCCAAAGGAATCCTAAATATGAATTGCAGCTGGCATGCCACTGCATTGAAATAGCGCCGCTTCTACAATTCCCGGCATTACTTGCGTCTATAGACCAGCGGCCTCTCTGCCTATGTGTGGCCCCGCATTGGACTAGGCGCAGAGAATTGTTTGGCCCGCGACTTTGTCTACGTTTTAAATTTTGGCTCACTGTGTATTTGAGTTTGACACCCCTGTGCTATAGTATATGAAGGATAATTAGAGGGGGTTGAGACCTTAAAGGAGGCAAAGATGGGCACCCAAACACTAAACTATCTAAAATATATAGTCATTTTCTATCATTTACTAAAATAATACCTGTTTATCCTGACATCAATCTCCTTGGTCCAGTGTGACCTTTGATCTGCATATGTCATTAGTTATATACATATTACATTGTAGAGTCAAAAAAGACAATATTGCTAAGGGATCTATGTATAAAGCAGTAAATCTGACATTCACTGAAACATTCCTTGGTAGAGAATCAGTTAATGCTACTGAAGCATATGGACCTAGAAGATTCTCCATCAGAGAATGATTCAGTGAATGTCCATTCACTGCTTTTTAAATAGATCCCTAGGCAAAAGCCTAGTATGTTACCAAATGAAACAATGTATGTATTATTTTGTTTTTTTGTAATTTAATGTAAAGATTGCTCTCATTTATAAGGGGTACAAGAGAATGAGCATTAAGCAAGAGGAGTGCTGGCCCAAGTAGGCTGCAGCGGGCATCCACTGATCTCCAAATAGTGGTAAAGCTTACTGAAGCTTGTGGGCAGCTTGTTTAAAGTGGCAGTTAGCAGTACCATCAGAATTTGTACAGCTAGAGTATCCTTATGCATATTTAATTAATGCAAAATGGAGATGAATGGCTCATTAAAGACTTTAATAAATCTGTTTAAATCTCTCGGTGAATTTGCTGTAGACACCTATGCAAGCTAAAGTCCTTATCAACAAGGCTTTAGAAAATATTGAAGTCATTGCATCAGCAACACTGACAGGCAGCTAGTATTTTTGGAAGATTGGCAGCCTACATATTCCTAAATTTCTTTGATATGCTATATCTGTACAGGTGAGTTCTTCACACCCATAAGTAATTTAAGTGTTGCAGTTGGTTGATCTAAATGTCTAGAAATGAAATCTTGACAAGACAGCCAGAAATAGTTTATCTAATGTTTTTTATCACAGAAATAATTACCTTCATACATCAAATATAAGCAGGCTTGTTATTTTTTTATGTCGGAGTTCTGAGTATGTTAGGAATGTAGAGAAGCTGTATAGAAGGAACATCTACAGTCGCAAAGTAAATACAGATATAATACAAATAGGAGGAAATGAAAATCCTCTTTCAGGTGTTCTGAGCTGCCTATCTATATATAAAAGCTAAATAGACAAGCTACAACGACAGGGGGGAGTTCAACTCCAGTGCCTTCAGTAAGGGCTCCTTTAAGCTATAGGTGTGCAGTGCATGGGCCTTGCTATTGCTGCCATGTGTTGCATTCAGAGGCCCATTTATTTGAACAAAACACAATATACATGAACCTAGTGTATTCTGCATTTTTCACCACACATTCATATGTAATGTGTTGGAAAGGTAAATTTGGGATGGCAACTCAACATACTATTGGGAACAAGCCCTTAGGCTACGTACACACGTCCAATGGTTGTCGTCCGATAATCGGCTCAGGGCTGATATCAGAAAAGAATCTGGTGTGTGTACAGCACCCGTCGTCCATCGTCCGTGGATCGTGGGTCCTTCGGACGATGGACGACGGGTGCTGTACACACACCAGATTCTTTTCTGATATCAGCCCAGAGCCAACCATTGGACGTGTGTACGTAGCCTAAGGGCTTGTTCCTAATAGAAGTGAAGGGGGAGAGCCCGCAACAGGTTGCCACTCCATTGTTCTCCCCCTCCCCTCTCCATAGAGCAGAATGATGCTGTATGTAATACGCTCGTTCATGCATCGTGCAGTCCTTTGTCATTGGAAAGAATCGTGAAAGATCCTTTCCAACGACTATAATCGTACGTCTGTATGCGGCTTTAGTAAATGTATATTTGGGCTGCTGCTAAATGCATTTTTACTATGTTTAGGTTTAAATAATATAGAAGTCAATGATTCAGCCAATGTTTTATATGAATCGCTGGAAAGGATTGTGAAAGTTCCTTTGAAAATGATGAATATTGCACGTGTGTATGTAGCTTTGGGTATGGTTCTTATAGAGTCATCAAATGACTCTGCTAGCTCGAAAACCTGACCTATACATAGCCCAATAAAACTAGAGTTGGACTCCTAGAAATATTATAATGTTTGAGTGTAGATTATTTCGAAATCCTGTCGATTTCTCTTTATTAAATACTACTTACATGTTCTAGAGATGTTTGAACTTGTTAATAAGTTCAACCATTTGTATTGAAAACAAACTATTAAAAAAAAAAATACTTTTGAACCTCAGAAATGCAGAATTGATTTCTGTATTCAAATCAGGCTCTACAATTTTGCATATTGCACAGTAACAAATGATGCAAGTAATTGAGATAAATTTGGTTTGGGAAGCTCCTAGCACCTCTAATTAATTTATGGGACCAAACAGTCAGCAGACAGCATTTGGTATGGAGGGAGGACAGACAATAGAAGCTGGATCCTAAATTTAAAAGGGAAAGTGACGCTGGTAATTTTATATAAAAGTTAATATTGATCCTGAAGAATGGGGAAAGAAGACTCAAAAGCGTTAAGAACAAGAACATAGAATGTGGTGGGGTTCAGCCATGTAGTTTTGGATCTTGTCAAAGATCCTAAAAAGTTTTCTTACGCACATGGATTGGTTGATATTAAATTGAAAGATTTTAGAATTGGTTTTCTGATGTCCCATGCCTCCTGAGGAAGCAGTATATATTGCGAAATGCGTTGAGAAATGAAAAAGTGACAGTTATTAGAATATGTATATTAGAATTGTTAACAACAAAAATTTTATACTCTAGTCTTTTGTCCTAATAACTTTTAATGGACAATAAATTATGTTTTTATAAAAAATCAATGTATATTAGATTGAATTATTGGAATTTGGTGCCGTTAAAATCCATTTAAAATTTATTTAAATAAATACTGTTAATGGGGTCAAATAGACTAAGCGCATCTTAATAATTCTGCCTGAGATACTGAGATGAAAGGGTGGGACCTGGTGGTACTGGAAATCAAGATAAGGGTGCTCAGGGAAGATCCATCAGAAGCAGATATAAGGCAGAAAAAATCTGGAGGAGTCTCATTCTTACAGTTTTCACTCATAACATCTGAATTACTTAAATTTGGTTTATACCTAATATAATTTCTATCTGAGGGTCACTGCTAGATAATCCATCACTACATTATCAGTCCATCAGGACTTTTTTAAATCCCTGACTCTGAAGTTCTGCGCTCATTGGCTCCACTGGCTACAGTTTTCTTATAAATGAGAGCAAATAAATGCTGAAAAGGGGTGTTTGTAGGGACTCATTTATATTGGGGTGTAACAGGAAAACATGTATTTTTTGCAACGCACTGCAATATGTGTACCATAGTGTGATGCATTGTGGTTCTCTTCATTGTGAATGGTAAACAAATGTTTCAGTTGTAAACACCAATGGGCAGCACCCTAAAATGCCATAACATATTACATAAATGCAGTTTTAACAATATGTCATAATTTGAAGGGACCTAAATCCCCCATTTTTACCCCCAAAAAAGTTTTGTTTTTAAAATTGACTTTTACATACAGAATGCATAAAAAGTGGTTGATTTGATATCAGCATCTTTCATATAAGCCTTGTTTTATCTTAGGGCTTCTTCTGCAGCCACAAGGAGCATTACACATGGGATTACCAATTGTTCTAGTTTTAAGTGCAAATAGAAAACGAAGCACATCAAATAAGTATTATTTTACTATACCAGAGGAAATTGCATACAAAAAGTAAACTCTTAGCTGATTTATAATTCAACTGTAAACCAAATTATTGGTTATTTACTATGAAACAAACTACCATAAATCTGCTTAATTTCCACAGAATCAAAACTCTGATTGGCTCATTAAGGTTCATAAAAAAGGTTCATAAAAATGTTTACCATTTACAGACAACCCACACCTCTGCATAATGTCTCATTTTTTAACATCTTTTAGGTGGTTTCAAAATACATCAACATGTTTTCCTTTTTTTTTCCTCAATCCAGTTTTTGGTGCTTTATGGCACATTAGTACTCTATACCAGTGGTCCCCAACCTTTTGCAGGTTGCAGACCACTAAATGCACTGACTCCGGACTGCACATGCATGGGGAGCCGTGTGTCACTGAAAAGGGACGTCAGAGGGATGTCATGGTGCCACAACGCGCCCACCACCCATGATGCCGAGCCAGGCCAGAAACTTCCCCCCGGAGTCAGGTCATGATGCCAGAACCCATCTACTCTCCCATCGCAGATCTGAGCCTGTCCAGAGACACAACCAGCCCACCACCCTGAGCCTGCGATGTCCCACTGGGGGTTGGGGACCTCTGCTCTATACAAATAAATGGGTGGCCTAAACTGAAACCCTAATAATTTATTACTATATTGAAGTCAGACAAATTCATACAACATTAAGTATGCCTTTTTAATGCTTATTGTTGCAGCAAGCATTATAAAATCCTGAATATGCAGTTTTAGGAAGGTTTAAAAGCTCTGTTTTCGGAGCATGAGCGATGATGATTAGAACAGTGTTCAGTAGGGCGTGTTGGAGAGCTGAGTTGCGCTTAAGTGTAAGAGCAGCAGACCAACTCCATAAAAGATATAAAGGGATGAGAACTGAAGCGGTAATAGATTTTCTGTCACCAGCATGCTTTCACCAACTTTTCATAGCAATAAAGCTAAATCATGCTTCCAGCTTGTTTGAAGGGACAGTCAGCTGTGTAATTAGGATTTGTACCACTACAATCATCTTTGTAACTCAATTAAACCTTGCTGTAGAAGCTGAAGTCCGTATTAATAAAGCGTTTAGAACATATTGGATCAGCAGGATAGGCACCTAGCGTTTTCAGAATGTGGTCAGCATAGGCAGCCTGTCTTTTCCTAGGTTCCTTATAATATGGTATATCAGTACATGTGAGTTCTGCACATGTGTACATAACTACAGTGCTGCGGTTAGCTGACAAAAGCATCTTAAAATGAGACAAAACAGCTGAAAATGGTTTATCTAATGATTTCACAAATATATTTACCTTCATACATCAAATATGAGTTTGCTCATTATTTTTTATGTCACACATATTTGTACAGCTATAAATATGCCTTTTTTCCTGCATAGTGAGCAGCATTAACAAGCATTACAACATTTTCTGGACTGCCAGTTTTAGGAATATCCGGCAACCTTTTCTCACACACAAATACCCGACCAGCTTTCTGAAACACTATAATCAACAGCTCTGCTCAGATATGGACAGCAATGATGATTAGAGCAGTGTTCAGTATAGTGCATTGGAGAGCTGGGCTAGGCTGGTGTGTAGAAACAGCAGCCCGACTCTCCAATGTCCTGCCACTGCACTGCAGCACTTATTGATACAAAAACATTAAATAGAAGAGTCATGTTTATTACTACATATTCAACCTACAATATTACAGTAATACACTGAGAGTGTATACTTAACCATTAATGTGCAAAATGCCACATGGTAATGTGCATTGTGTAAAGCAGTGGTCGCCAACCTTTTGTTTGTTACAGACCACTAAGATTACCAGCTCCGGACCATGCATGCGCGGGAAGCCGTGTGTCACTCAAAGGGGAAGAAACTTCCCCCATAGGGACGTCATGATGCCAGGACCCACCCACTCTCCCTTTTTTATAGGTCTGAGCCTGTCCAGAGACACAGCCAGCCCACCGCCCTGAGCCTGCGATCTGTACGGGGGACATAGTCTGCGGCTCTGGCTGGCGTGCCCTCCCAGCAGGGTCCTTCTCCTGACCCCAGGGGCGCACCTAGAGCTGCACACCACCAAAATTGTCTCCGGTTGGCAACCACTGATGTAAAGCACCTAAGGGAGAAGTGTAAAGGTGGCCTATGTATATATTATTTGAAATCCTGTATTTAGTTGCAGAGAAAAATGTCGAGAACAAGCTCATAGGGCTCTAGTTATAAAACAAGGACATTTCCTGGTTTGATCAATTACCACAATTGAAATACATTGACCTGGAAGATTCCCACTAGGGAATGTTTGAAAGAATGTCTGATTCCTCTGTGTTTTTTGTTAAACTGCATATTTTTTTTATAATATATTTTATTATATTTCATGTACTTTATTGTACCTTACATGTATAACAGTTTTAATACCCCCGCCCACACATACACATTTAGATAGACATACACTACATACTGTAGCCATCTTTTTCAGCACCTAACAAATAATGGTTACACAAGCTTGCAATGTCTGTATGAAAAAAGGCCTGAACAATCACATTCATGTGCAATAAGTCTACAAGGATGCATAATAAGCATGAGAATAAAGTATTGCAAAGTGCTATCATTTTTATTGGCATGTTTGTTCCTACATATATAATGAATATAAATGCAGCAGACTCGGAACGTAAATGTAATATACTTTATATTCCAGTGAGCTAGAAGTCACCCAGTGCTTTTTTCTGATATGTACAGATCTCCGTTTGAACTGAATAAGACCTTACCGTGCATAATGTTACTACCAACACTAATGTCCCATGAAATAGGGTAGGATACAATTACTTGGAGTAAAAGGCATGAGGGATAAATATATAGGCAATAAAAGTTTAGGAGGCAGGTTTTTATTGTATGTAATTCAGGCCAATAATATTTGAGTCCCACTTGCAAGCCTAAGGCCACTGGAAAAAAGTTAATATTTGGTCAGTCCCCAATTTTCAACTAAAGTTGAAGGTCTCCTAGTTTTGGCAGGTGCTGCAAAAGTGAGTGGAGGTATTTCTGCAAGGAGAAGATCTAAAACAACACACCCTTAAAACAACCTAACACAACCTTGTTTATTGTTATTGTTGTAAAATACATAAAAAATAAAGTCTTAAAAAAAAATAAACTACACCTGTATGGTCATCTTAAAGCAGTAGTAAACTACAAAAAAACAAAACTCACCTTCTACTCCCCCAAAAAAAGAAGGTCATTTTTACTTTCTTCCCTTTTATGTAAAGTAAAAATCCTGGTGATGGGTCTGCTTTAAGACTGGATATGTGGACCTGAATAACCTATCCACAGTCTGCTATTTGTGTGCATTCCATGATTTGCAATCTTTCAGGACACACATCAAGCAAATCACGATATAGATTAGCAAAGGCAGTTAGATTCTCTCCAGCTGGTAACTTGCTTACTAATATATAAAGAAAGAGCTTGCACATATTTCTCATAATTGCCAATTTGCAATTCTTGCTCTGTAACACATCCCATTATCAGTAATGTTAGTGTTTTAAAATCATTATTTCTATTTGAGATGCGGTTGAATGATTTGGCCACTTTTCACACTACTTTGCAGATGGTTTGTATCATTTTACTATGTTCCCTGTCCAGAAAAATGCCAAAGCAGCAAAAACTAACAACTATTCAACATGTCACAAGCCTGTAATTTGCCCCAAATGACTCTGACTCACTGAACATCTGATGAATCACTGGATGTAAAATTGGAATTACAGCTCATGTCACATTGTTTCTTGCTTCCAGGTGTATCAACTGAAAAAGTTCAACACACCAGATCCAGATAACACTGTCCGGAAGTGCCCGAGACCTGCCAAGATGCACTTTACTTCCCCTAATCCCTTTGGTTTCTCCACATAAGAGTTTATTGATAGCTCTTCAAGATTAAGCCCTGTTTAAGGGTGCAACACAACCGTGTTGGGGCCAGCATCAGACTTGATGTCCGTCTGTTAACAAAGTTTTAATGCAAAAATAAATTGGAATTGCATCAGTTCAGCCCATTACTAATGTTTTCATGTTTATATTGATAATGTCTAACTTTAGATCTAGATTTAACCTCTCTCGTTTCTCACATCCTGAAATGCTTAAATTGGGTTGAGGTATGGTGGGAGCATGACTCCAGATCTCAATGCATACAACTGCAGGAAGACAGGTCTTAATGTCACATTGATTTTACATATACCATCCAGGAGACAATCTTTCTAATGTTTGTTTAATGCTGTAACTTTATGATATAATTAGTTGTGGTTAAGTCTTGAGAGAGAACGTTGTAGGTACACTGTATTTGTCAACATTTGCCATTCCGTTTATGGCACAAGTAAAACGTCTAAGAGGCCTACCCAGCCAAGATTAAGTGTACATTGGAATATATGCCACGTGTTCTTGAAGGTCACCAAACAGTGACCTTGGCCCAATTTATTAAAGCTCTCCAAGACTGGGGAGAATATACTTTCATCAGTGAAGCTGGATGATGCAGCAAACCTGGAATGGATCTGGTCCAGGATTGAAAACATTTGCTAACAAATAGTTTATGACCTTTAGAAAATCCATTTCAGGTTTGCTGGATCACCCAGCTTTACTGATAAAAGTGTATTCTCTCCAGTCTTGGAGAGCTTTAATAAATCAGAGCTATTGACTCAAACAGCAAATACCACTGAGCAAAAAAAAAAAACTACAGGAATAATGATTGCCATACTTTACTTTTCATATGACTCACACGTTAAATCGATTCTCTTTGTCCATGTATACAATGCTGCATGAATGTATAGTAAGGCACTTGACAACCACAATCTGCCTATAAAAGGTTCTGTGGAGTAATCAAACACTACCTCATTTACAAGACATTGAGATTCCAGAATATTTTTTTTACTGTACTTTCCAACTTGATGAAATAAAGAAGAGGTTCACAGATCATTTATTAAATAATAAACCAATAAAATACAAATCAATATTAATTACAAGGATGTACACAACAAAGAATAATATCAATGTATCAAATTTTATAATTATATTACTATATTATTATTATATTTTATATTATTTATAATAACACCCCAAGATCACAATGGGCTCCAGGTGAAAACATAGAAGGAATAAAATTAAAGAGAAGGATATGTGGGAAGATGAGAACGTATTAAATTTTTCTGACAGTATTTTGTGAACATAGGAGCTAAACCCAATTTTATAGTGCTTAAATCTGTCATGTGTCATTTTGATCTAACCGGGACACATGAGTTTTACTCTTCACATAAATTTGGTTTAGGAAATTGATTGAACTCAATAAGCAACAGTTCAGAGATATCACAGACGTAACATTTTGTATTATTTACAAAATGATACTAAAAATAATCTTTACCACACATTTAACATTTTAACACATATACAACATAATTGGATGCTTTGTGACATGACACAGGGGTAACAGAGTAGCAGACCTTTATCGCACAAATCATCATTTTATCTAGTACACCAGGAGTCCCCAACCCCGGTCCGCAACCCACTAGTGGTCCACGGCTCTCTGACAGGTGGGCCGCAGCTCAGGTCGTTGCACCCACCAGCGGGGTCAGGAGAAGCTTGGGGAGGCACACTGGCCAGAGGCGTAAACCATGTCTCCTGTACGGATCCCAACCTCATGCAGGTGGGCGTTTTGTGTCTTTGGACACAACCTGCCGACTCCCCCATCAGAGGCTCAGACCTACGATGGGAGAGTGGGTGGGTTCTGGCATTATGACGTCACTTTGGGGGGAAGTTTCTTCCCCTTTGAGTTAAACATGGCTCCCCACCCATGCACTGTCTGGAGTTTATGCATTTAGTGGGCCAAAAGGTTGGGGACCACTGTAGTACACGACTGGGGGGATTCCCCTGACAACTTTAGAAAGAGTGGGAAAGGAAGTCAGACTGAGAGCCTTTGAACTTTCTAAAACAGAATAAAAATATCAACATAAAAATGATTGACAAGAAGATGTGGTTTTATTATTAGGATTGTTTTGCCAAGGTTTTAAGACTTTTGTCTATTGAGAATGTGTGTATGAAAGTGGTGGTCAGATAGTTGGTCAATCAGAGTTGATGCCAATATTGCTCAGGACTATTCCTAACTCAAATCAGAGCTCTGCTCCAACATATGACAGGTAAGTGGAGGCAAACCGATTTTGCGTACCCGTGGGAATCTTCCTGTGCGCGATCCCCAGGCACTAGAAGTTAAATGAAGGCTTGCCCTCATTTAACCTCTAGTGCCCCGGGGGGCAGGAGGAGTACCGCGGCTACAATGCATTGCTCTTGCAGGTCCCAAAAAATTTGATCTCGCTGGCCAAATTTTGCTTACAGGGCGTTCTCGCTTACACGTTCAGTAAGCAGAAATGGCCCGACTCGCTGTGAGATCGAATTTTAAAATTTTGCTCGCTCATCCCTACAGGTTAGTACTCCTGTTCTGGCTTCTTTTTACATAGTCCGCTGACCATATTGTCTGGTTTTGACAGTAATAGTAAGGCTGAAAATCTGGCAGCCACCTGATGACAACTGTCATCATTATGGTCACCCTTTAAGTCTTTGACTACTTTTAGCAAAGCCAACAGGAAGAAGAAATAACACGGAGCTACCAACAGCTATTTGAGGTGTGATAACAACTTCTCTTCTCCTAATTGGTAGGCTGTGATCATGTAATCATAGGGTAGGGAGGATATACACGCTGAACTTTGCAATAATTGGCTAATTGGTTGTACTATACTTTTCATTGATGGGTATAGTAAGGCTCGACTCAGAGGGGGAAATAGCGTTGTTCTGCTGAATAAAAGATATTGGGGCATTTGGCATATCACATTAGACCAGTGTTTCTCAACCCTTTTACCAAGGAGGAACCCTTGAAAAAACTTTCAGGTCCAGGAGAACTCTTCCTATAATTAATATATCCACAGCTTACAGTACATTAGCGAGGTGATCAGTAGTAAGAATTCCTCTTACATTACTGGCCTTTTTGAAAAGAATTTCACCCTTACAGATACCCAAAAAGATCATTGGTGCCAGTGGTAACTGACCTAAAAATCATAAACTTCTCATTGCTCAAAGAGCCCCTAGCAACCTCTGGAGGAACCATGCTTGGGAAATACTGCATTAAACATTGTGGTACCAAATTACTTGAAATATGAATGGCATGTAAACCATTATTATGATGGAAGAAGGAAATAAAATAATTCAACAAAAAACAATAAGCCTTGCTTCATTTTTGTTTTGTTTTAAGATGAATGCTGCTTTAACAGTATTGCATTACCTCTGCTTTTTCCTTGGGAAGATTTGGCTAAGATATGCACATTTTTTCCATATATAGTATATTTTGTATGTTTGGATTTTGGATATATTGTTGGTTTTAAATATAGTATATTTATACTATATAGTGTATATAGTGTGTATTCAGATTTGTATATTCAGTTTATACTGATCTTGGGGCATTGTATTATATTGTATTATGCTTTGATGTGAATATACTGTTGTGATTGCTTAATATACCTGCTCTGTCAGAGCAGCTTTGCTTTAGGTGTTTTTTAATTAATCTGTTTTGTGTTCGTATATATACCCAGCAGGTTATCCTTCCCTGACTCAACACCTAAGCTGCACTAGAGGGCAAAACTTGTCAGCAGAAGGCAGCCTGGGAAGTTATGTCCACCTCTACTCAATAATGTTCAAGTCATCATGGACTTTGCCTTAAGCAACTCACAATTGTTTTTTTTCTGTTAAGCGTGGACCTGGACAGAACCTGAATGTGCTGCTGTTCATACAGGCTGCTTTTAGAAGGCCTTTTTTTTTCCTAAAACTTGAAAATTGAATGTTACAACATATTTCCTTTTTGTAGACTTTACAGTCATTTTTAATGGATGGTCTCTGGGTGAACAGCCACACTATGTTCATAGGGTAAATGCTTACTTTTTTGGACAATGTTGGCTTGGTCTGTACCTGCGTGGGCTTGGACCTGTATGTGCTGCTGTTTGCACGGGCTGCTTTGAGGCTTTAAGAGTCAAAAGAAGTGCTAGTGATCCCTTATTATTTCTATTAGGGAGGCAGTTGAATGATTTGGCCAGTTTTCACACTACTTTGCAGATGGTTTGTATCATTTTAGTATGTTCCCTGTCCAGAAAAATGTCAAAGCAGCAAAAACTAACAACTATTCAACATGTCACAAGCCTGTATTTTGCCCCAAATGACTCTGACTCACTGAACATCTGATGAATCACTGGATGTAAAATTGGAATTACAGCTCATGTCACATTGTTTCTTGCTTCCAGGTGTATCAACTGAAAAAGTTCAACACACCAGATCCAGATAACACTGTGCGGAAGTGCCCAAGACCTGCCAATATGCACTTTATTTCCAGACATATTTGGAAAAGTAATGAACCAAACTACCCTAATCCTTTTGGTTTCCCCAAACACCTCAACACCTAAGCTGCACTAGAGGGCAAAACTTGTCAACAGAAGGCAGCCTGGGAAGTTATGTCCACCTCTACTCAATAATGTTCATGTCATCATGGACTTTGCCTTAAGCAACTGACGATTGTTTCTTTTCTGCTAAGCGTGGACCTGGACAGAACCTGAATGTGCTGCTGTTCATACAGGCTGCCTTTAGAAGGCTTTTTATTTTTCCTAAAACTTGAAAATTGAATGTTACAACATATTTCCTTTTCGTAGACATTACAGTCATTTTTAATGGATGAATTCTGGGTGAATAGCCACACTATGTTCATAGGGTAAATGCTTACCTTTTGGGACAATGTTGGGTTGGTCTGTACCTGCGTGGGCTTGGACCTGTATGTGCTGCTGTTTGCATGGGCTGCTTTGAGGCTTTAAGAGGCAAAAGAAGTGCTAGTGATCACTTGATTTCCCTGAATGTTACAGCAAAGTCACTTTTTGTAGAATGTACAGACATTTTTAACAGATTAATTTTGGGTGAATAGCCAGTCTATGTACATAGGGTGAATGCTAACCCAAGAATTTTGGGCTATTATTGGGTGAAATGATAAACAGACCCCATAGACTTTATTTTTAATATATGGGGAGTTCTACTTTACACAATGTTATTACAGGACATATACATAGCTGATACCTACAATGGTTTATGTGTATTATTTGACCATGTTCACACCAACATACAATTTACAATAAAAAGGCAGTAAAAAAAAAGCACCCGTACTGTATACTGTATTCCAGCCAGGATGACTGACAGTTGCAATTGCAAATGTCACTTTTTTATGCCTGCAAGTTCAGTAGACGGGGTGCAGGATGGCAATACATTACTCTGAATACTGAGCAGTGACATAGACAATGAGATGCAGGTGATGACTGCACTAACCTGGGCTGTAGACTATGTATAGCACTGTACTTTATGACAGCTATCATGGGAAAAGATTTATATAGACAAATGATGTCTCATCACCATCCTGCTTTCTTCAATTTATTATTAAGATTGCTGAATTATTCAAACATCATGGCCTATTAGGTAAAATACATGTGTAAAATAATATTATGCCCCCCAACCCCCATGCTTCTCAGCTACGTATGTAAACCAATCAGCTTGTTGGTAATAAGTTATAAGATATATTCATGTATAGCCTTATAGAGAACTGGGCAAGAATACAGGGGAAAAAATTGGCCCCTTAGTCCAGTTTAAATATTATTCAAAGTCTTGATGCACTAAGTGGCGATCCCCCCTCATTCAAACCACATTCAGAACAGGACTGAATGTAAGGCCATAACCCCCTACCCCCTTGATCCTTTACCATCTTCTCATATCCCTTATCTTTCCTCCTCTTTCATACATGCCTTATTTTCTCTCTTAAACTCTCCCTTTCTACATGTATATTTCCCTCCATGTACAAGCAAGCTCCCATAACACCGACACCGGCTTTCTTTCTACCCCACAGGTTGAATGCTCAGTGTTAGTTGATGTCCAAGATCACCTATATGCTGACAACACCCAAATCTTTCTTTGCTCCTGATCTGGCTACATTACCTTCTTGTTCTTCTAAGTTATTATTGCCAATAATCCTGCACACGTGTAATATTTGATGTTATAAACTCAAAAGTCCCCAAAACAAAAAAAAAATTCACTTACCTTTAATCCTGCAGCGCAGTCGATCGGTCTGGAGGTTTCTTCCATCTGGTCCTTCGTCGTCACGGCATCCGCCTTCGTGGCGGTGCTTCGGGCGCCGCCATCTTCTCCTCTTTATCCTGGTTCTTCTTCCTACGTCACCCGATGGAGGAGCGAGATCGGGTGAGGTAGATGAGAAAAAAAACTTGCCGATCTCACTGCGCATGCATGAGATCGGCAATTTTTTTCCCTTTTCACAAAAAGGCTCCTTGGCACAAAAAGGAGCACCCAAGAGCCTTCCGGGATGTGTGACGTAGGCTTGGTGCTCTTGTTCATTCTTGATCACCTAGGCGATCGAGAATTAGGGGGGGATGCTGCACCCTTTTATGTAAAGTGAAAATTGTGAGTTTAGGTACGCTTTAACATTCTTTTGTCTCCACCTGAAGAACATCTCTTACATTCACTTCTTATTATGTATAATGCAATTAAACTGCTTGTACATGCCCTCTATATATGCAAACTACTACAACATCCTTCTCTCTGGTCTATGAGTGAACTACCTGGTTGCACTCGACTATTCTAAACTCTGCTGCACAACTCATCCACTCCTCATTTCCCTAACAATGCTCATCTCATTCTGTTCCTGCACCGGATGCCTATTAATTAATAAAGGGTATAATTTAAGATTCTAATGTTTAGTTTTAAAGCTCCCTAAAAGCTAGCACCTCCTTAAATAACTATACTTATCCCAAGACACCATTCTAAATGCAACTTCTGTTCTGCTATACACATCCTCTCATCTTCTTTAAATATCCTTTCCAATCACATTGAGGTGGCGTGTTCTGCTCATGTTTCTCTTTTTCTCTGGAACTCCCTTCCATTATTAGTTCAGCACTCACCCTTCTATCCTTCCATCAAACGTAACCCGAAAACTCAGCTCCCCAGGTAAGCATATTATCTGTCTTAGGTCACTCCATCCAGAGATCAACCTCCCACCTCGTGCACAGTTTACTGACTCCCTTACTTCTTGTTGTCAACCTCCTATTTGTTAGATTGTTAACTGAAAAGTGAAGGGCTGTGATCCATACATTGATGAAAGATGTTCACAATGGTGTCAGTGGGAAAAAGACTTCACTTTCAGTGTCAGTAGGTTGAAGACGGCCCTTTACATTGGTGTCAATGAAAAAAGACTGGTCCTTACATTGGTTAATGATTCTTGCTACCGTTGCACTTCAAATTCAGGCCAATTGTCCAAACATTCGATATTTGGTTTCTGTCTACTGCAAACAAACAAATCTATTGTTCAAACTAACTTCAGTTAGCCTAAACAGTATACTATAACATCAAACCATTTTTAGCTATAGTAAATGGTGTTGCATCCCCATTGGCAAGTTGACTATCAGGTTGTACCCTGACAATCCCCCTTCAATGGGATTGTATACCACAGCAAATGCTCACAAGCCACTATTTACAGGCAGCTTGCAAGCTTGTAGTTAAAGCACACTGTGAACAGCGGCTGCCTTGGTATAGATTTAAATTTATGGTAAACATTGGTTTGGTTTCAGTTGTTGCTAAGGCTGAAAATTTGCATCTATTCACCCAAACAGCACTTGATCACCATCATTGTTCACTACCATTGCTACATTGATTCCTTCAAGTGATTATTTCAATCAAAGAAAGGAAACAAGCTACTATTGTCCCCTCTTCTGTGCAAAATGCAGTTCTGATCTGATTTTCTTATGGTGTTTGTGTTTTCCCGCTCCCTCCTACTCCTACAAATTCTTGCTGGCCAACCACTACCATGAGCTACTTCACTGGCCAATAAAAAAGTTCGAGAGGTGGGCAGGGGTGGCCAGTAACAGAGAGAATCAAAGCTTTAACAGATCAAAACAATATGAAATGCAGGCAGAGCAGGGGTGCAAGGAGCTGATCCATGTTTATGGGAACCACAAGATATCCCCTCGTGTCAGTTGTTTGTTTTTGGTTGCTAAAATATTAGTCAGTTTAACGTTAACAATTTTTTATAGAATAATCTTATTTCCTGTTCCCTGTGAGCACAGTGGACTTACACTTGAATCTCCCCATTCCTTTAGTCCCACAAGACTTATTAATATACTGTTGGTGTGTAACCCATTACCGCTAATATCAATTATCAATGTAGCCACTATATCTGAGCTGCCTGCCCATCAACATGTTAAAAAGCAGCATGCATCTAGAAATGAGACTTATCTACTATTCTACTCAGTCCAAGACATTAAAGAGAGGAATTGATTATAATCTGAACAATAGAAAATAATCTTAAAAACCAAAAAAGCCTGTTATGACATAAATACAAGGGCTTTCAAGGTCAACCTCGTTGCCATGATAATTTTTTGGCTTCATCGCTATCAGAGTCCCCAGTCTGGAGCAAACATGCAACAAGTAAAGACAGAATTCTTGCTTCATATCTTTGTTTACAAAGACAAGAGAAATACAGGGGCTTTCATTGCTGACCTCCTTCTGTAAATACTAATTGCAGTCATGTTTTGAGGGTTACTTAATCAGAACAAGTATGCGGCAAGTAAAACAGAACCCTTGCTCTGTAGGCTTGTTACAAGTTAGTGGTTTTGAAAGTATTAGAGCCAAAAATAAGTATAATGAAAGGGCTGCTAGATCTTCCAGCATTGAGACTCCATGTATTCTCTTGTATTATGTTCCTTTTAAAGAAGAACTCTTGGTTTTACAGATATCTAGATGGAGGTGAGATACATTTAAGTATTGTTTCTGATCCAGAGCTTTTTGTGAGCAAATTTCAGCAGCTGGCATGCTCCTGCTTTCACTGAACAATTCTGCAAGCAGCAACAGTTACTTTGATCATATTAGTATTTGGGGATTTCAGCAGCAACTGGCTCCCAAAATGACACAAAGAGCAACCGAAAGCCAAATGATGGTGTTCTTTGTTAAACAAGAGTTCATCTAAAACCTCAGCACTAAAATATTGCAATGACCAGTAAACCTATTAGTAATCAGTCACATATAACTGGACTTCTGTAATACTAATAAATATTGCACTACTTACCAAAGTATCTTAACCAATCCAAGAAAGCTTCTTGGATGACCTGGTTAAATAAGTAATTTTACAACTTTTAAATGGGTATTACAAACCTCAACACAACTTTTCAAATTCTATTAAAACCAGAAAAAAAGACTTGCATTTACCTGTGGCTGCCGTGGCAATCTGAAGCATGATCAGTGAAAACATATTGCTCAAATTCTTCAACATAGCTGCACCAAAATTCCAACTCAAAGGCAAAAGTTCCAGGTGTGCTGATGTTCGGATCAAGAATTCAGCAGGGATACAGGTTCTCTTACAACAGAAAATACTCAATGAATGATTGCAGAGGGTAACCTATGATGTTCTAATGCCCACCGTGAAACACAGTAATTGTTTAGGGGTTACATTGTAATGCCATCGTCCGTCTGAGATACTCACATAGTCTGGTTTGCTCATATACCAGATAGAATGGAGCTGGCTGCATGTATTCAGCATTTTGTAGGCTGATGGTGAACCCGCCTCTAGTGATGTGTGTAAGCCAGTGTAAGAGCTGAAAGAAAATGTGAAATGGATTTTATTGTGTGTCTTACGGTCACAAAGGGACCAAGAACTAAATAAATGGAAAGGCACCTGTCAGAAGAAGTGGAATGGATTTCAGCCCACTTGCCTTGTGATGATAGTGTTCTGAATTTGATTACCATCTACATGCAGCTTGTATTCTTCCCTGTGTTTGTATGGGTTTACCTGGATGTATATTTCTCCCACAATGCAAAAATATACTGGGAAGTTAATTATAATCTGATTAAAGTGATTGTATGAGCGTGGTAGAGAGGTTAGATTAGAAGCTACTGTGGGGGCAGAGACCGATGTAAATGGCTGTACATACTCTAAAAAGAACAGTGCAATATGTCTACATTATATAAATGCAATAAAATTAAATATTAGGACAAGAACTGGTGGCGTCCAGAGGCCAAACTGGCAGAAGAAGGTTTGATTAATACATGGGATCTAGTTACATTCACTGTACTTTATATCCATCCTATAAGCCTATACCGACTTTAGGGAAGAGTTTTTTTCTGGCCAAGAGAGGTTTGGATGCTTACACACAAAATTTGATAATTGTTATATCAATAGTATGAGCAAATTGTGACACATCGCTAAAGAAGGTTAACAAAAGTATATTGCAATAATTTCACAAAACAAACGTTACTTGGAACAAAGTATAGGCTTAAAGTGTGTAGCATTGAATGGAAAAGAACGTTATTATCCCAGTCCTGAATCGTCTTGCCCAATTTGGCTTGTTCGGAGGAAGGTGAGACAGAGCTGTATAGATATTCCGGTGGTGTTTAGTAGAGCAATACCCCCAGGTCTCCTATAGCAATGGTCCCCAAATTTTTGGACACCATAGACCACAAAATTTATGGACTCCGGACTGCACAAGTGCGGGGAGCCGTGTGTCGCTCAAAGGGGAAAAAAAAATTCCCCCAGAGTAACGTCATGATGCCAGAACCCGTCCAATCTCCCATTGCAGGTCTGAATGTAATCCTGAGCATGACAGTATACATCCAATTTTTAGGTCTGAGCCTATGTGACTAGAGACACAACCAGCCCACTGCCCTGAGCCTGCAAGGCATCCGGGTGACATGGCCCGCGGTACTGGCCAGTGCACCCTCCAAGGGGGGCTTTCTTCTGACCCCACTAGGGGGCACACTGGCCAGAGCGTCAGAACACCACAATTTTCTTGTGGACCACAGGTTGGGGACTGCTGTCCTAAAGGGTGCCTGAGATGGCCTGGTAGGTTGTGTTCCAAAGTAGGTCCTGAATGCCACCCCACATTTTTCCTGGTAATTAGATGTTAATTCCATGTTGGTATAGTTGTCCAGCGGTTCCAGCAGCAAGATTTATTGGTTATTCCTGTGGTGTCACTGGTGGGAGCTAAGGATAGAAATAGCAGCAAAGACTGTTGTTAGCACCACGTTAAAGGTGGAATCACAGAATAGTTTCAGCAGTATGCCCACACTATTCACACTCCCACCAAAAAGCTGATTTAAATTGTTTTATCAACTCAGATTGAAGACTGGGGTTTGTGTTAGGTAAATTTTATTACATGTGAAACTACAAAGCCCATAAAGTCACCACTGTTAGACATAGTCTCTTACTCAAAACTATCTAGAAAAGAATACACCAACCACATGCATGTCCTAGGAAAAGCCCCCATTAACCCTAAAGATACAATGTCATGACTGAAGCCCACACTTGCTCAATGCAGCTGAAGACCCTGGTGTGTGTTCAACAGGTTTTCTTTATTTAAACCTCAATCATTTTGCTCTGGAAGAACAACAGGAATTAAGAGGTGATCTCTGCAATGTGAGGGGACATCAACTCTACTAAACAGATGTTCTCTATTTGTCCCGTTAGCTTTGGTCCCCGAAATAGTTCGAAAGATGCGCGTTACAAAAACAATAAAAACATTTTTTTCATTATATGACTTCAAAAAAATACCTGCTTGGCCTATAGCAAAATTCCTGGAATTGCCTGAGTGTAATAGGAAATGTTCTGTATAAGTTATCAAACACAAGAAGGAAAATATATGTGTGCCCCAACAAACACAAGTAGTTTAGGGACATTTATTGTTTCATATTCAAAAACTAAAACTTGTTTACTGATTAAAAAACATACAAAATTCATTATTCCAAATGCACTAAAAAACACCAATATGTATCAAAACACCTTACAATCACACATCTTAACATTTTTTTGTTTTTGGATGGTTCATATGCATAAAGTATCCCTTCATCATATTTCAAATGTGTAACCTATATTTTCTTTCTTGTGTTTGATAACTGAAATTATTACAATAGTGGAACCTCTACTACTAAGATTCTTTAAATCCAACAATGCTAAAGTGTCCAAATGCCCCATTTTGATTTATATTTTGTATACTGTATAAAGATGGTATATTTATAAATATAAACATAGTAAATCACTGAACAGACATGCTTTTTGTTCTGTGCTAATTGAGGGGGATTACTGTTCTTAAAAACACCTAGACATGGGTAAATGTTCTATATTGTAACCGTTCCCTTGCAGGGTGCTGCTGTTTTCTTTTTTTTTCTTTTCCTGTACAAGGTCTTTGCCCATCTGGATTGGCCGGCTTGGGATGATGAAACTTCTGTGCATGGGAGTTCATTGATTCCTGGCATGCACAGGAGAAGCTGGGATTGCCCGGTATCCATGCAATCAAAGCCGATGTTGTGCATGTGCAGCTCAGCATTTTGCCAGAAACCCATTAGACAGGGAGGATGAATTATTGAGAAGGAAACATTCACTGCCCCTTACTGCAATAATGGCCTGCCTGATTGTGTATTCTTAAAAGTGGAACTTTTTTTCCACTTTAAGAAGACGTAACATAAAGTGCAGATACTTCACATTTCTTCTACTAGATTGTAATGTTTTTATTTTCATCTCTCATGAATTATACTTGCATTGATGTGCATTGGTTGAAAACAAACAGAGCCTGGATGACAAATTGAGAATGGTACACACTATTATTCAAATGGGGCTGATTTATGAAATCATCAGTGAAGCTGGGTGATCCAGCAAACCTGAAATGGATCTGGTCCAGGATTGAAAACATTTGCTAACAAATACCAAATTGCTTTTTATAAAATCCATTCCAGGTTTGATGTATCACCCAGCTTCACTGCTGAAAGTGTATATTCTCCTTTATTAAATTAGGCCCAGTGTATCTACACGTTCAGCCATGTCTACTTATTACGCTACAAATACAATAAAAGAAATTGGAATTTTTGTAAAAAAAATCCATATAGAATATTGTTCATAAATATACCTGTAATAGGGACAATACAGCAAATAATGCAGCTGCACCTGCATAAAACATGCAGACATGCTGAATAGGTTTAGCTTATGTTACGCAAACATGAGAACAGAGAGTATGTTCTCAGCAGTTTAGAATATGTAACATATGTTAGTGCCATACATGGTGGTTGCCTCCTTCAGCTTTCATGCATCTTACAGAGAATGATGCAAATGACATGAAGTATTAAGTAGTACAAGAGTCAGCCATGATGACAGGAAGCCCACAAGGGATTAATTAACAATATTTTATATCACAAGTGTGCAGAATGCCATATCTGAGCACACAGAGAATTGGATTACAGACCGCCCTGGATTTCAGTCCTGTAAACTGTTAATAGGAAATGAGGCAGCAAGGGGCACAACATCAATAAAACTAGAACAATATGGAAATGGAAAAAAAAACCTTGCCTGGGCTAGTAAAACTTAATGCTTGCAAGAAGATCTATCCATGGATCTGATCTGTATTACATTTCTCTTTTGGCTAGTTGTGTGCAAGAAATGTTTTCTTGGCACATGAGGTCTTTAAACTCCTAAAAACATTTAAATGCCAACACTTACCTGAGAAAAGATAGTCACTGAAATGAAGAAAGTTCAACTTTTATCGAACGCTAATTAAAATTTCATGTAAATTGCAATGACTTAAAACTGAGCCAATTAAACTCTGCAACTTGCAGAGTTTCATTTGCATAGTTTCAAATAAATGTAATTTGCATGAAAATTGCACATGATTCGTATAAAATTTTAATTTTCTGCATCCTATTGACCACCTCTGTACCTGATTATTGTGTTACCCTTTTATGGGTCCTAATTTAATAAAATGGCCATTAAAATTGATCATTCTATGGGTTACTGCACTTTGCACTTTGGTTTATTGACATTTCCATGACCAGAGACCATTGATGCAGGGTCTGTTATCTCCACAATTATTTATTTGTTTACCTTACCTTAGGTTTTTTTTTCTTTTTTACTTTAAATTACTGAATTTTTACTTTGAACAATGCAACTGCATGTATGTATGTATGTATGATAGATAGATAGATAGATAGATAGATAGATAGATAGATAGATAGATAGATAGATAGATAGATAGAAATTTCCAGCATTCAGGTGATCATTCTATCATAGCTGACCCAATGATCACATTATCTGTGACAACTCTCATCAGTTCCGGATTGCAGGCAGGGACTCCAGCTAGCGTTGACAGCCATAACTAAGAGCCAGAAGCTGTACACAATGGTAAATGCTGGCTAAAAGAAGAGGGGGTGTTACCCACATACCCCCTGCAAATTGCATCATGGTGGAACAATTATTAAACATAATGTAGGCAGGTCTTATTACTTACTTGGTAAGTAATAAAGTATGGTAATAAAATTTGATAATGCAGGTCTGAAGACTCCATCATGCAAATGTAATGTAAAATAAAATATATAAAAAGCTACATAACCCAGAGCAAACTATCAGCAATTATCTTTCACTGCTCTGGCTTTTCTCGAATAATAATTACCAATATAGATCATGAAGTTAATAAATAAATGTTAGATTTCATCACAGATGTTTATAGCTTTACAACACCCCAGTTTAAAGCATTGTATAAACATTTAAAACAAACTTAATGATATTTTGTTTAACCCATGTGGCTGTAATTCTTGGATTCCAATGACTAAATGCCTGTAGTAATTTAGGACTGTTTGCATAGTAATAATATGTATTAAATATAGAGATAGCGTAGGATTACCTGAGCAGGGCCTATGGTTTTCTGGCACAGGGCATCCTGTGTTCATTTGCCCATAGTGTCCCAGCATCCTCACCAATTTACAAGTTTGTTAGGGTAAATGTAACACTAGGCACTCATAACATATTAAAGAAATTTCCAGTGCGTTATTAATTTGCAGTATTCTTAGAAAGAATGTGCCTTGGGCGTACTTGTTCAATAATTTACTTTATAGAGTGTCAACTTTTGCTGTCCTTAGTGGACCGACATAGGCAATCAGTGTTACTATGAGGATTATAATGTAAAGCAGACACTATGAAGAGTTCATGAAGATAGTAAATGGCTTAAAGAAGTTTAAGGAGATATGCACAGATGCAAAGATGAGAAAATTATAACTATTTCTGATACGGTGATTAGGCCAATTACATGTCATCCAGTTAGAGTTTAGAGATAATTCAGCATTCTACACAAAAGCTGCCTGCTGTCCATGGTGCTGATCTGAGCAATAACACATCTGCTGCATGGTTTTTTTTTCTGATGATTTTATGCAACTTTGTAAAGTAATAAGTAGTATTAGGGAAAGTGAAAACAGTCATGGAGGTTGTTCATGATATACAATGATTTAGCAAACCCGAGGGACTGTGCTATATTTGAAAATAATCCCTGGGCAACTACAGCGCTCCTGCACTCTGTATGCTATGTTGTAAATACTCCTGACCCCTGCACTCTGTATGTCATGTTATAAATACTCCTGACCTCTGCACTCTGTATACTGTGTTTTAAATACTCCTGACCTCTGCACTCTTTGTTTTCCTGATCGTAGTTTAACTTCAATTCACATGAAAAATGGTATACGTTTATATAATATACATTTACCATAGGTAAATTTGCGAATGGCAAAAATTAGCTATAAAAATTAAGCCAAAATCCCTTCTTTTTACTCCAGTGTTCTACATGCTATGCCTAAAATGCTCCTGACCCCTGCACTGTATATGCAATGTTGTAAATATTTTTGCACATGACATTTTTCTGAGCAAGTGTTTATTGTTTTGTCTCTTGCAGTTGCTGGTTTCTGAGCGGTCTCCAACTGTTCTATTGAAATTCCCATTTAAAGTGCACCTATCACCAAAAGTTTACTTTACATAAAAGCGTAGATAACCCCTTTATATAAAGTAGAAATTATCTTTTTTTCTTTAAAAAAACTTAAAAAAAAAAAAAGTGGGAGTCTCTTCCATTCTGTTTTTACCTCCGCTGTGAAGACCACTCTTTTCTAGGTATCTTGAAGGACAGTGATCATTTGTGGATTTACATAATACAAATATAGAAACAATATATAAACAAATTAAACATATCTGTAAGTCAGTGTGCGAATGTACTGCTACTGCCTGTACACTTTCAGGTCCACAGCCCACCCACATCCCAATATTTTAACAGGTAATCGTTATGTTAGGGCTTTGTCTTCTGACCGGATTACTTGGGGAAGGGAGCCCAAGTGTCTCCTGATCCTTGTCACAGGAAATGGGGTGACCCTAGACTACTTTGCTATAGAGAACACAAGGTGGCGGCCCTAGGATCTACCCACCTTGCACGAGTAGGAAAGAGAGCTTAGATGTAGGAACAGCCAAAGATCAAGCACTGGGTAGGCAGGCGCTTCAGTAAGGAGCATAATCGGCAGGCTAGGACAAGGCAACTGACAACAAGCAAGGTCAATATGGTCCGAGGTCAGGGCAGAGAGCAAGCAAGGATCAAGGTCTAGACCAGTGTTTCTCAACCAGGGTTCAACCAAAGGTTGAGCAATGAACAGATTTCAAGCCAGTTTAAGTGGCACCAATGATCTTTTTGCCTATCTGTAAGGTTGACTTTCTTCCCAATGGCCAACAATATAGGAGGAATTCTTTCTGTTAACCCAAGGCTATTGTACTGTGAGATGTGGATCTATTAATTATAGGAGGAGTTCCTTAAAGACCATGAAGTTGTTTCAAGTGTTCCCCCATGTTATAAAGATCAAGAAACATTGGGCTAGACAGTCAAAGATAAGGGCAGGTGGTAAGCAAGGAATAAGGTCTAGAATGTCCGAGGTCAGAGTAGGCAGAAGACAAGAAGTGGGGTCGACGTCAGATATCCGGAAAAGCGATCAGGCAGAGTATAGCTTGGTAAGTCACTGGTAACACACTGAGGATCTAGCAACTAGAGCCTGGACCTAGAGAGGTTTAAATAGGACTAGCAGCCAATAGCAGGACAATATTGAATCCAGGAGCCAATCAGCTCATTGGCTGCAGCACATACTATAAAATCCCCTTCAGCTGTGCTTCAGTCTCAGTGTTTGTGCAGGAAATGGCGAGAAAGGTGGAAAAAAGGGAGAGAGGTTGCTAAACAGGCGATCTACGGGCAAAGCAGGAACACATTACAATACAGTCCCTGTATGCAATTATATATGATAGTTCTAATACACATATATATATATATATATTTATATATAATAGAAAAATGTGCAAAGTAATATCGAGCGCTAGAATCAAATCAATAGTATTACAGTATGGTGAACAGATCAGAGATTGCAGTGAATGTGCTTACATAACGAAGGGTTGTTTAACCTCCCTAGCGGTAAAAAAGTTGCTAAAAGCGGTAACCCCGAGTCACACTTGGGGTAGGTAAACCTATGGGAAAGATAGTAAATACAGCACTTAGCTGATCGCGATCCCTGTCTTCTTTCTTCTTACTCCGGCATCTTCTGCACCCAATGAGTTACCGGACGTGTTCCTTGTGACATTGGTGTGTGTGTACGTTGCCGGCGGGGCGGGGTGGGAAATTCAAAATCCATTTGTATTGGATTCAATACAAAATACCTGTATTGAATGCAATACATTGGATTTATATGTGTAAAAGCAGCACATTGTTTTCAAGAACATTTATTTTACAGTATATATAAAAGTATGAGTATAATT
>NC_092858.1:11132310-11136217 GCF_032062135.1 Pyxicephalus adspersus
TATATATATATATATATATTTATATAAATATATATATATTATTTTTATTATTTATTTAATTTATTATTTTTACATGATTTTGTGTTTCAAACTTTATTATACTTATACTATTATACTTTATACTGTAAAATAAATTTTCATGAAAACCAATGTATTGCTTTTAGACATATAAAACTGGAGAGAAAAGTACTGCTAGGGAGGTTAAAAATTAAGTTTGTATGGGGGGACTTTTACCTCAGGAATGTTCTTCTTTAATATTCTGTTTAAGAAAGAGAATATATTGTCCTAGGGGGCCTTAATCTTATATGTGCAATATTTTGGACATGTATAGCCTCTTTCTCTGTGTTGTTGTTAGTACATAAAAGACACTAACTGTACAAAGACCTATCTAAAGAGTTTTGAAAAGCATAATAGTAATCAAAAGAGCAATAATAATAAAATGGTAATTCTGTATCTTATTATACATTATTAATTAGATTTCTTTCATTTTTGAAGATCAGATTCGATCTTCTGTTTATTATTCATTTTAGAAATAAAGAGTAGCAGTCACGTATCACATAACTGTGTCACATAAATGACAACCCAGTGTCTGAAGATCTGCTTCTATGTTGCAATTAAAGGTTAATATTACTGTGTCTTAATGTTCCAGTGACCTTGTGTAGTTTAATTCTTTTTGTGCTTTTACAGGTACAGAAAGTGATCTCTCAAAGTAGTCACAGACAGCAATGAAAACATTCAAAAAGTATTTACACTTTACAAGCCTATATAAAACTCTTAAAAAAAAAAGTTTTATTGCTGATGGGCTTTGATAATGTCCCTGCTTGCTTTCTCTTTAGCCTGCTGTGGGATATATTGTGCATGACTTCCAATACCAGGCAGGTTAAAGTAGGCTGTAGCTGTCATTGCCGAGCTCTGAGGGGTTCCTGTGTATACAATGATGGCTGTTTGATCCTCAAAAATTGGAAAAACTAGGAACGCACAGATAATAACAGACTTATTGATCTATTTTTATTATTATATCATACTGTGATGTATTTTAGTCTATTTACTCTTCTAAGAAAAACTGTACAACTTCTGGTTTTAGGAAAATTAACACTTTTAGTGCCACCAGGTTTTTTTTTTCATTTTTCACACACATATGTATATGTACTTTTTTTTGCATAAAAATGAAGTAAATATTTAATTTATTTCTATGTATTATATACTTTTTGATTTTTTTAATGGAATAAAAGTCACTGCACAGACACAATTTAAATGCCCAAATCGCATCATCTGGTGACAAATTACAATACTCTAAATTGTCCATAGTTAACGCTTAAAAAGCTTTTACAGGCCATCAATTTAGAGTTAATTATTAATCTAGAATTATTCCTCTCTTTCTGATGTGACACCACTCTGCACCCCTCTTGCACTACTCATCCTTTCACCCTTTTTTTTCATTTCAGAGTCAGCTCAAGTTGACCATTTAGTACTGGGTGAGGGCATCCATGAGTGGAAACCCACAAATGGAGAAACATAAAACTCATAAGCCATACATTAGGCCACAGGTGTCAAACACAAGGCCCACAGGCCGAATCCGGCCCGTCTGGCCCACGGTGACTGTGCCACATCCAATCACCTGACATTTGCAAGAAGGAGGACGCAGTCCAAGAAAGCTATTTAGAAGCAGGGCGGCCCACACAAGTATGGCGGATGATATGGTGTCTCAGGGGGAGGAAGGATCTATACTTCTACTAAGTATAGTAATATTTATATATAGTATAGAAACTTCTTCTCCCATGTCTAAAAGTTCCAGCATAGCAAAATTTTGGCCAGAGCATGATACAGATCCACCACTTGTCTTTCAAGGATTGCAGTCCTGCAGGTTAACATTGAATTGTTTAGCAGTGTAGGAAGTGCAGCACATTGTTTAGTTATTTGGCCTGATTTATGAAAGCTCTCCAAGGCTGGAGAGGATACACTTTCATCAGTGAAGCTGGGTAATCCAGCAAACCTGGAATGGATCTGGTCCTGGATTTAAAAGATTTGCTAGCAAACAGGGAATCTATTCAAGGTTTGCTGGATCACCCAGATTCACCGATGAAAGTGTATCCTCTGCAGCCTTGGAGAGCTTTAATAAATCAGCCCCTATGTGTCTTATTAAAAAGTTCAGTCCGCGACTTAGCCTGTATTTCCGGCCTATATTTTGGCCTCTTATGTGATTTGAGTTTGACACCCCTGAGTTAGGCACACAAATTACAGTGCACAGACAGTTGAACAATAGATAGGGTGGCGAAATATATGATAAAAGTTAGGCTGTATTGCCTTGTATAAAAAAATGATCTTATCTTAGACAAAAGGCCTAGCCCGAAACATATGGTAAAGAAAAAAAAGTCTGCAGTGCTTCACCATGTGGAGGAGAATACCTTTGAATCTGGGACTCGAACCAATACAAAATTCCTATCTACAGCGCATTTAAATTGTAACTTTAATAAATTTCAAATGTAAGTATTTATAGGGTAAATAAAACCTAAATACCATACACACATTGGCATGATCTTCTTATGTTACCTATCATGCCATCCACCCCTCCTGGTTCTCACCACTTCCATGGCACCAACACAGAGGAGGGCGGAGGGGGAATCAAGCGATTCTGTTCAGGTTTTTCAAGGTAAGTATTAACTTTTAAAGACGCTTACTGTTTCTTTTAGCAGAATCGTTTTTAAGAGGTGCAGGGTTCAAGATTTTTTTTAAAAATTACTATTTTACAAAATAGAATTTTTACTTATTTAAAAACACTAATTTCAAAACCAAATGCATAAAATTAGGGGGCAATGACAAAATACTGTATGTATAGATAGTAATGGGTAACATACACTAGCCTGCTGGAGGGGATATTTGCTATACGCTGGTGTTTATAGTGGGGTACACAGTTCACAATATACCTGTTGATCTTACATCATGACATGCAGAGTCTGTGTTACTTTATGTCAGCTGCACTGCAAGAACAAAAAACAAAGCTCGTTGAGCCACTAATATGCTGCTGTTTGTGAAATGTATTAAGTATCCAAATCTAAAAATTTTTAACACCCAATTTTTTTAGCATGAAGTACACATTTTTGGCAACATTACAAAGAGAAGGCATCAATTTGTATAATTTATGTGTTTAATTATTCATAGGCATCAACACACTTTATAGAAGCTGGCTCTACAGAATACTCAGCATGCTATTGGATTATGTGCGGAGCACCCGTGTTACCAGTGATGTATATTAAGAAACACATTACTTATTTAAAGCAATGACAAAAGGAGCAGCAATAAACTTATTACAATCTATAAAAAGAGCAGCCAACACATTACATTACATGAACATGATCATAATATAGCTTAAGTATACTTTATACACATTTACTGTTTCCTGTATTACATTTACACTGTTATGGTTCATAATTTGCTTTATATGAATAAGCACTTGGCATGATCATAACAGAATTCTGTAACACCTTATACATAAAACTGTTCTATATGATCGATCAATGGATATGATCAATATACAATAATATAACATTCTATACATAGCACACAACATCTCCAGGATGACCAGCTGCTGGGCAGGACCACAATTCTATTCTATCCCATTGTGTAGTAAGACCTCTATGCTTTAACATGACCAACAATTGGACATGATCCTCATTCTATACATTGAACACTACCTCTCCGCCAACCACTAGACTTGATCATAATACAATTCTAATAAAAACTTTAAAAAAGTCTTCCAACATAACTGACCATTCAACAAGATCACAATACAAACCTATTACACTATACAAATAATGCTACACCTCTAACATGACCAACCACTGATAAGGATCCTAATACAAATGGAATATACTCTTGACCCAGGGAGCTCGGACCTTCTAGCCCATCC
>NC_092858.1:11137011-11171232 GCF_032062135.1 Pyxicephalus adspersus
CACTGCGCCTAATTCTTACGGCTACGTGCCTCTCTATACAAAGAACATGACAACCTCAACATGCCTAACCACTGAACTTGATTAGAATAGAATTTTAATTATATTGTTTATGTTCATAGAACATAGCTAATAGATTGTCTGAACTCAAACCAATAGATACATACTACCAACATCCCTAAATTCTGGCGTACATAGAAAGGTAGGTATATTTGTGGGACTTTAAAGGCAGTTTACAAAATGGTCACAAAATGGTCTCAAATAAAAAAACAATCTTTTATTAAACACAAGCCATATAAACAGTGGATGGAAATTCCATAAAAATGCTCAGCACATAGCACCAAACAATTGTGTATATCATTGAGATGTTGTAATAGATTCTGATAATCCAACACGTTTCACGGAATTAATCCACTTCATCAGGGATTATACAAGACCTCATAAAACCCCAGTATATAGTATGGAGTGTGACTAAGCCTGGCATGGGATGCAGTCATGGGGAACAGGAGGACCCCCTCCAGCAGCAAGAGAGAGAGACGCTTAAACCGGAACCACAGGAACCCTGTTAGTCCCAGCTGCTGCAGCTGAGGAACAGACTCTTGGACCTTCGTTTCACCATAGGATTATACCTGAAACAGAAAAACAAAATGTATAATTAGTGGATTTATTGGTTCCGGTTTGAGCGTCTCTCACTCTTGCTGATGGAGGGGGTCCTCCAGTTCCTGGGCTTATAAAAAGTGGGTTGAATTGCCATCATTTAACCTATAAGAGGAGGGACCAGTCTAGTCTAGTAACAGTTCTGTATTAAAAGAACAAATATTACTATTATAATTACATTTTTAGGGGTTAATATGGTATTTTTTTTTATTAGAGTTGAGCTTAACCTCCTGGGTGGTTCATTTCTGTCCTGATTTATAAAAAAGTGGTACATTGTCTTTCATGAAAATTTATTTTACATTTTACACTTATAATTCTTAGGCATAACTCACCAAAATATGTCCAATATTTAATAAATGTAATAATAAACTTTAAATAGGAAAACACAACAATCTTTTAAAACAAGGTGCATAAAAAAATAAAAAATACTGAAACCTGTAATATAATATATATATATATATATATATATAGATATATATATAACTATATATATTTATTTATTTATTCATATTTGTTTACTTTGTATTGAATTCAATACAGGTATTTTGTATTGAATCCAATACAGAATAGTTTTAATTTCCTGCCATGCTCCTTCGCACGCACCAACATCATTGGGTACTCCTGGGGAATGTCAGCGCACACTCGCCCAGGGGGCAGATTGAAGGAAGAGTATGTGTGCCAGATATTAAAGGAGACTTATATAGAAATAGAATTTTATGGGTCTATGAAACACATGATGCCTATGTGTAAATGTTTTTACACAATAATCACTCAATGTTGACCCCAGAGTAACACATTTTTCTAATTGTATTTACGTGGCAAGAAATGTGTAAATCCTGGGTGAAATTTGTGTAAACTGTGCATGAGAACATTTACAAGTACACCCTTAATAATCTTGTAATCACCCTACATAGCTAATAAACATATTCAAGGACTATAGACAAATAAAAAGCCATGCAAACCATGCATACAGTATAGTAAAAACTAAGCCCAGTAACATAAATTAGGTATCCTGCCAGATAGAGAGCATGAAGAGCATGTAAGTTAATTATGTCAGTTTGACATATCTGTGGAATAAACAAACCCTTATGGAATAATAAGGAGTCTGGTAATAATGCCTAATTATTATTCCTTCTGGCAGTTAATTTAGGAGTAAATGTACTGTAGTGTAACAGTACTCAAAATCTTTGACAGAAAGTTCAAATGAGTTGCACAGAGATAACATTTTTTTTATCATTCTAATAACTTTGCAGTCTATTTATAAAACAGTGAATCTGACATTCGGCAAACATTCCCTGGTGGAGAATCAATCACTGCCATTGCAAACACATGCACACGAATCATTCTCAACTAGATAACTTTGCTGAATGTCAGATTCACTGCTGTAAAAATAGACCCCATTGTGTTAGGTCTGTGAAGTTTGTTCACATTTAGGTATTAAAATGTGAGTATGTATGTGCAGACTCCAGATTTAGAGTAATGAGATGTCCTTAGAAGTTTTCCCTTTACAGTCAGTGTGCTTTATGTTTAAGTTTGGGCTGAACCATTTTTTTATACACCGAACCAATCAATGGGCCCTAAAGCAAAGAACTAAAGCTGGACTTTTCTTTAGTATATTTACAAAGTGCCATTTAAAATGTATAACTGGCAGTCATTGTGAATTTCAAAAGTTGTATATCATACTATCAGGATCAAATCATCTTATGATTCAGGCATCCCTTGGGTATCATCAATGTCCTATAAAAGAAGTATTGCAATGCTCTTTATTAGATTAAATATGCCACTGAGATTCTAACCTATGGAACCCTGATGATAAAATGATTTCCTAGAGATTCTGCCAGGATACCACACAGGAGCCCGTATATCTTTGTATTGGGTTCCAGTGCTTGTGTGCCTTCTCCTTCCTTTGCCGCTAAATGTTTTCACATAGCTAGGTTTATTCATTTATTAGCACAACCCATCAGACATTGAACAATTGTAATTATGTTTCATCCATTTTTACTATAATTTTGATACCTTACAGTGATAATATTATCTCACACGGGATCCAACACTGGGTCTTCTGAGCGGCTGTTCCACGTTTCTTCTGGAGCACCAACACCATGGTCAATCAGGAAACAGATCACCTCATTGTTTTTTCAGATAATTGGAAAAAGTTTTCATGATTGGCACAATCTTCTAAGGCGGGGGTGTCAAACTTAAATACAAAGAGGGACAAAATTAAAAACTTAGACAAAGTCGCGGGCCAACCTTGAAATCTATTGAAAAAATTGAGGAGATTTTTACTTTTCATTAGATTAAAACCCTTTCTATAGGGAAACAAAGAGGTTTTGCTTCACATTTAATCTGGAACAAGCTTATAATATAGAAAAGGCATACATTTTTATTTTTATTTTATTTAAGAAAAAATCTTATGCCTCTTTCTCTATTTGTAGCCTTTTAAGTTAAATTTCAATGGTAACCTTTTTGCACAGGCTAACAATAATAATAACAATATTCTTCAATGAAAATCCAACCATTCAAGTCCATGCCTTGGAGAAGGAAAAGTACAGCTGAGGGAGAGCGCTGGAAATGCCAGACGCAGCCAGTGCAGAGCAAAGTCTTATGAGTGGCCCGCCGCTGGAACTTCATTGAAATATAGCCGCTACTAAAGTTCCTGGCATTGCTTACCACTATAAAACAGTCCAATGCGGGGCCACACATAGGCAGAGAGCCCGCTGGTCTACAGACGCGAGTGATGCCGGGAATTGTAGTAGCGGCTCTATTTCAATGCAGCCACGGGCCAGCAGCAGTTCAAATTTAGTATTCCTTTAGGGGGCAAAAAAAAGGATTTGGCCCCTGGGCCAGAGTTTGACACCCCTCTTCTAAGGTGAAGCAACAAGAGTTTTAGTTTTCAATCAGCTCATCGTTATGCTTCAGCTGAGCCTCCATTGTTGGTACTTACCTATATTACCATGCCTTCGGTGTTCTTCAAGTCTTCAGTACTTGTTAGTTTCTTTAATCCCATGCTAATTACAGCTGGCTCAGTGGTTAGCTCTCTCACCTTTGCAGCACTAGGTCACTGGTTCAAATCCTGGCCTGACTCAGCAAGAAGTTTGTATGTTCTCCCTGTTCCTGCATGGGTTTCCTCTAGGTTCTCGGGTTTCCTCCCACATCCCAAAAATTTGCAGTTAGGTTAATTGGCTTTCCCTCAAAAATTGTCCTTAGACTGTGATATTTGTTTGTGAGCCCCTTTGAGGGACAGTTAGTGATATGACAATAGACTTTGCAAAGCACTGCGTAATATGTCGGCGCTATATAAATACAATAATTACAACAATAATGTTTCAGTCAACCTCCTTTGTCCTTGTCTCTCTGGGTACCAAATTTAGCTAATTCCTAAACTCTTGTTTCGGATCTGATACGGCTTGCTGACATTATATACAGGTGTGTTTCTGTGTTCATGGGCTGCAACCTTCATTGCATAAGGGTTGCATTGGTAAAGTGCTGTTGGAAACAATAGATTCTGCACCTCAGTCCTAAGGGCGCACACCCTCCCCATTGTGCAGTTAGCTCGAGGTGTTTATCATCCAATTCATCTGATGATTCCTAGTAGCATTTTGTTGCTCCATGACACCGTGTCTTTCTGTAGCCTCATATTTGATTCTGCAAAACCTGGACATTTGGTCTCTCGGGCTGTCTGGGTTATTTGAAACCCTGTCTGTAACCCAGGCATCAGCACTAGTGTTGGCACAGGAAGATAAGGAGTTATTTTTGTTGCATAGAGTGGTCTTGGTAGTGAAATGACATAAAATTATTCCAACCTTCATTGCCACTGAATATCTTAGGTTTAAAGAGAGGCCCGTAGCCGTAAGAATTAGGCGCAGGGCCACATGACCGGGTGCTAGGCCTAGCCCAGAGCTTTTAAGGGGTTAAGAAAAAGGTAGTGTTGCTAGAGGGGGCTGGGCTAGTATACAACATGGGGTAGGAGGAGATTAGGAATGGGAGATGTTAAAAAGGCTGGATGATAGTGAGAGGCCCTCTTTTGGAAAGAAAAAGTTTCCCACCCACCCTCCCTCAAATCCAAGATTTTGTGTTGGGGTATTTAATGGGTGGGAGTGGCTGGTAAGCAGGGGGAGGTTTGGAAGTAGGCGGTAGTTATGACAACGGTGTTTATAAAGGATGGGCTAGAAGGTCCGAGCTACCCTGGTCAAGGTTGTCTTTCTATGTACACTAAAATAGACACCATTTCTAGTCATGTGCAATATACACAGGACATGTGGTTATAGGAAGATCTCCATATATTTAACTTTCTGATGATTGCATCCAGTGCTTTTACAGTTGAGTACATTTACTACATAATTCATTTTCATGATGATTAAATCTATTACAAGATACTTCTTTATTACTCCATTATGGGTTGTTTATGCTACTGATGCATGAAACTGATGATAGAACGTACTGGCTTCTAATGCTCTCTAGAGATCACATGGCGGTACGCTACATACTGTATGTTTTTTGTGTTATTTTCACATCACAATCATTTGCTGACATATACGATATGCAATTCTTTTATATTCCTTCAATATCACAATCCTTGATTGTGTTTGTTTTTCATTTTTTTAAGGTTTTATTTAAAAAAATGATAAAAGAGAAAGTAGTATGGCATTGATTAGCGTAGGTGTGCAAGATAGGTACATATGGGGGGGCAGGAACAAAGAAGGAAGGAGAGAAGGTAAGGGAATAGAAAGAAACAGCGAAAACAGCTTGACTTTTTTTTTATATTATTTTATTGTTTGGTCGATAACTATTGAAAGTTGTATAGTAATTATTGCAATTACACAGATCCTAGGAAACTTCTCTTTGATCCCCCAATGTCCTTCTTTACATAAAAGAGGCAATGTGGTAATTTTTAGTACTAAAAGGGAAGCATTGATGGAAAACTAGTACTTGTTGTGATGGTTTATTGGGGCCCCATTGTAAAACTGCTTAGGACAATCCATGCATCCCTGCCTTATAGATCATTTCTGGATACACTGCAATTGTTGTAAAGTTTACTGACCCAAAATAGCATGGGGTTCCCCTTAACATTCTAACCAGACTCTTATCTAGGCATACATTCATGGTGGCCAGGAAAAAGGGGGGCAGCAAGAGCAGAGCTCCTTGTTCCTGAATTACCCATGCCATCCCTTAATATTAGGGGTCCTGATGTTGCATTCCTGTTGTAACAGATTCCCTATGCTATGGTAAAGCTTAAGGAATTCCTAATGACACATTCAGTAAATAGTGGTCTCTCTGCAGAAGTCTGACAAACCATAAACCTCTGCAATCAACAAAACTCACACTCCCTGTCCAACAGTTGCAAAGTTTGTACAAATAAAATATCCACCCTCAGCCCCAGTCCTAGGTTACATTGATAATGAATTGAAAATGCATACTAAGGACCACTTCATGGACTCTAGAAAGGCAAAGATCCAAACCTATGATATAGTTACATAGTTACATAGTAGGTTAGGTTGAAAAAAGACAGAAGTCTATCAAGTTCAACCACTCTGGAAATAAACATATCCCAGATATAAAACCCTATGGACATAGTTATAGAGGAAGGCAAAAAAAAACCCTGGTACAATTTGCTCCAAGAGGGGAAATAAATTCCTGATTCCATGAGTCAGTCGTATGTTCCCTGGATAAAAAGACCAGAGATTAGAGATTGCCAATAGAACTTCTTTTAATCAATTTCTTTTCTTCTGTTTAATTCTTTCATCTACAATTTTGAATCCTCTGAATACATGGATGTCAATGAAAGCAAGGAAAGAGGAAATGTTCTGTACATATTTAGAAGTTTTATTTACAACTTATCTGTAAGCCCAATGATTCACCTTCATCTGTCCTGCACAAGTTTTATAGAATATGTAAAACACATTATTCGGCAATCATAAAGAAATAAATTATGATCACCACAGTTTATTTCAATAGGGGTTGACTTTATAGCCTTGTGTCAAAACACAATTTAGTAATGGATAGGTGTTTTTTTTTTCACTATGCGTTGCGTGATTTCTGAGGTGTTTGTCACCTATTAATAATAAATTTAAGTCTATCTGTAACAAACCTGTCCTTCAAACACATGTGTGTGAAGTGTGCAATATGTGACCTGGGTGGCTGTGATAAGCTGATGGAGATTGCTCTCATTCATCTTGGCTTGTGCTGATCTCTGTGCCAGACTGGATTATTTCCCTGATCTCTGACTCGTAAAATTGGTTCTTATCCCGAATGACATTTGATTAATACCACATTGCTTCTTTATATGTTTTTTATGGTATATTAAATTGAATTTAGCTCAGTGCTGCCCAGCATTGGGAATACTAAAGCTGAATTCCAGACAAGCAGCTAAATACATAAATAAAACATCTCTGGAATCTATTCACATATAAAGGAGTTATAGTTCTTGTAGCCCCATGCGTCACATCCCAAGGTGATGTATTGGATTGGGATCTGATGACTGGGGAGGCCATTTGAGTACAGTGAACTTATTGTCATGTTCATGTAACCAGTTTGAGATCATTTGACTTTGTGACATGGTGTGTTATCCTATTGGAAGTCAACGTGTGTCAGAGATGCTCTTCTCTATACCTCAGTTGTAATGAGTGGTTTTTCAGTTACTTCACCTACACAACATCTCCAAAATCCGCCCCTACCTGTCCCCAGAGACCACCAAACTCCTTGTACATGCTCTTATCATCTCTCGTCTGGACTACTGTAACCTCCTCCTCTCTGGTATTCCACTAACCCGACTCTCTCCTCTACAATCTATTATGAATGCTGCAGCCAGACTCATCTATCCTTCCCTCCGCTCCTCTTCCGCTGCATCTCTTTGTAGTTCTCTTCATTGGCTTCCATTTCACTTTAGAATCAAATTCATCTCCTGTGCTTCGCCTTCAAATCCCTCCACAGTTCTTGTCCCACTTACCTTTCTGACCTGGTAAAAAATAATGCCCTAGCAGCTCTCTTTGCTCCACCAATGACCTACTAATGACTTCCTCACTGATGACCTCATCACAAGCACGGCTCCAAGACTTTTTTAGAGCTGCCCCAATTCTCTGGAACTTTTTTTCTTCAGCCTATATGGACGGGTCCTCTCCTCCTCATGTGTCACTGTTGGCATCTGTCTGTCATTTGCTGCTCCTATTTAAAGCATACCTATACTCAGAATTATCACTTTAGATAAAAGAGTAGTAAGGTAAAAAATATTTTTTTTTTTTAGGTGCAACACCTTTTTTTACAAAAAAAGGGTGCAGCATTGCCCCCCAATTTTCAGCCGCCTAGGCAGTTGAGAATGAATGGGACCACGAAGCCACCCGGGATACCTACGTAAGGCATCCCGAGAGGCTCTGCGAAAGAGCCTTTTTGCTCAAAGAGAAAAATTTGCTGATCTCGCATGCGCAGTGAGATCGGCAAATTTTTTTTTCGTCCTATGTCACCCGATCTCGCGCCTAGGTCAGGTGACGCTGGATGAAGAACCCCGAAGAGATGAAGATGGTGCCAGCTCCGGGACAGATGTTGAGACAACACGGGACCCGATGCCGGACACCCCCGGAGTGATCGGACTGCCCTGTGGGATTGAAGGTAAGTGTGTTTTTGTTTTGTTTTTTATTTTTGAGTATAGTTCCTCTTTGCATAATATGTTGATTCTTTATAAATCCTGCTTATTAATAATCATAATATTTGTAGAGTTGCTTTTCTATTAGATCAAACCAGTCTGATCATTCTCTTTTGACATTACCAAAGAATTGTCATACCATTCTAGATAGTTGTGTGTGATCATTGGGTTCTAAAATTATTAGATCAGCCCATCTGGCACCAACAACCATGTAACATTCATAGTCACCTAAATCACCTTTCTTCCCAATTCTGATTCTTAGTTTGAACTTCTTCAAGTCATCCTGACAATGTCTACATGCTTAAATGCATTGAGTTGCTGCCATTTGATTTGCTGATTAGATGTTCGCATTAACAAGCAGCTGCATTAAACAGGTGTACCTAATAAAATGGCTATTAAGTGCCGCTACTAGGATATGCCTTTAGATATTGATGTCTAAGTGCAACCATTGAAGCCAGGTATGTTGGACAGGATCCAACAGGACTCTACAGGACACATAACAGGTGGCAGCACTGTGGCCCTACCTACTGGGCATGCCACCCTGGGTAAGAAACTTGTATCCCCAGCCCCAGAAATGGCCCTATCTATAGCATTTCTCCTAGTAGCTACATGAATGGCTATGAAGGAACATGATAGGAGAGTCTCTTGCCGGTACACACCTGCTGGGAAGCAATATATTCTTCAATGTAAATCCTGCGGTTTAAGTGCACGTAACTTGGCATAATGAAACATTACCTATCAATTATGTCCTGATTCACTTTGCCAAAAAAAACTTTGGTCTAATTAAAAAGCTGATCAGTTTTATCATGATGGGCTGTTTAGATCACTAAATGAAAGCAGCTAGCACGTCTACCTTCTTTTAAACATGCAAATTACCAGCTGCCCAAAATTTCTTGCATGTAGTGAACTTCTTTTGTTTATCATCAAAGTCACAGGCATTACATAGTTACATAGTAAGTCCATCATGTTCAACCACTAGGGAAATAAACATATCCCAGATATAAAACTCTATGGACATAGTTGATCCAGAAGAAGGCAAAAAAAACCTGGTACAATTTGCTCAAACAGGGGAAAAATTCCTTCCTAATTCCATGAGGCAATTGGATGTTCTCTGGATCAGCAGTCTCTGTTATCTTTACTTTAAAGCCTTAATACCCAGTTATATTCTGTGCTTCTAGAAATCATCCAGCTTCTTCTTAAAGCAATCTATAGAACTTGCTGAAACTACTTCCTGAGGGAGCCAATTTCCCATTTTCACAAACCTTACAGTGAAGAATCCCTTCCTTATCCGGAGCTTAAACTTCTTTTCATCGCAAATAGATGCAAACAGTGCCCTCTTGTCCTTTGTAATGATCTCAAAGTGAATAATTGGGAAGAGTGAATAATTGAGAAGAGATTGGTGCATTAAATTACTATTGAAAATCACGTGACAGTTTAAGCATATTGGTTTTAATACATTTAACTGCACAATGTGGTGACCTTCACTATAAATGTGAGATTACACCGCTAATTGTCTAGCTAAAATTTGGATAATTCATTTGGGTGTTTGGAATTTGATACAATGATTGTCTGATAATGGAACAGGCATATAAAGGTTGAGCCTTCTGATGAAGCCAAAAGGTGAAACGTGTCAAGGACTTCAACTTTAAGAACTACAACTTTAGAGGCAAAAATTTGTCTGGGGAAAGTATCCCACAAAATATTGTTATGCACTGGAATGTTTTTTTAATGTTATATATACATATGTAAATTATTAAATTATATGAATTTTTAACTGTTGTGGTACCTAAAAAATCCCAAAAATACAGGTATAATAAAAAATTCTAACTTGCTTAAAAAACAAGTACTTTACATTATTACTGAAATTCAAATGTTACCCATAATGTTTAAATTTGTACACACAGATTTATCTTCCACATGCACGACTGCAAGACTTTTCTAGAGCTGCCCCGACTCTCTGGAATGATTTTCCTCATCCTATTCGGCTTGCTCCTACTTTCTGCTCATTTAAAAGAACACTCAAAACCCATTTTTTTCAAATTTGCCTACCCATGTTTTTCTGTTCGTTTAAACTCTCACTATTCATCCGCCATTCCATATCCCCCCCATTGTGTGATACTTCCACCTCCTCCTAGATTGTAAGCTCTTCAGGCCAGAGTCCTCTCCTCCTCCTGTCTGTATCTGTCATTTGCAACCCCTACTTAATGTACAGCACTGAGTAATATGTTAGCGCTATATAAATACTGTTTATTATTATTATTATTATTATTAATATTTTTAATCTAGACTTTTTTGCAACGTGGGAGGAGTAATTTCCCTTTAATTTTTGTCCTGTTGTGAGAGCTAGTTCTTTGATCCGTATGAGATGATACAATAACACATGATGATTGGTTTTTTCATTGGATTCCCTATATGAAAATGAAAGGAAATCCAAAGAGGGAATTTCCAATTACAACACACATCTCTTCAGTTCTGGACTTAAACTCAATGAAACGAAGAGAGATTTTCACCAATTCATCAATATACATAGGGGTAATGTGTACTAACCCAAAGCAGGCAAACAGATGTATATCCTAGGTTCAGGCTGAGTTGAACATATAGAGATTCTTGGTGCCCTTTTATCCTGGACAAACAGCAAAGGATCACAGTATGGCCACAGTCAGCCTGTAGATCCTCCTGGGTCATAACTATTTGGGAACTCAGTGGCAGTAGGTCAAACTCATCAATTCAGGACTGAGATATCTGCAAACATAGCATTTTGTATTTTTTAGTTCAAAATTTATTACAGTTGACAATCGAAAATCCAGTCATCGATAATCCAGGTCCTTCAGTTTTCTGGCATGAATTTTGGATCGCATTTTCAATACAGGGACTGTAGTACACTGTTTGGCCACTAATGTTTTGATGACGCTGTTCTGCAGAAACAGCTGTTAGGTCTTGCTTGCTACACTAAATACACGTTGAGACGTCCCTGCTGCCTGCTCCATGAAACTGTGACAGATGTCTGCAGTGCTGCGAGAGGAAGGCTGGTCTGTGTGTTGGGGTAAGTATAACTTTAAGAAAACCTTTCAAAATTCCGGCACACCTCAGTGTTTTCTTGCAGAAGGTTTCTTTTTCACAGGAGGTCTTTTTGGACTCTTCAGATCTCCCGGCTGATGGTATGTCCCTGCAGAACTGACATGTTTCTTACCCAGGCTCCATGCCCGCTGTTGTTTCTTCTTCTCCTGCAAGAGGAACATCTTCATTCTTGGACCTTTTTGTTCATTAAGAAAGTTCCTCCTGTAAATTTCTATATATTACAACCTAAAACAGAATAAAGATAAATTGTTCAAACTGCCCATATTTTAAATCTGAATTTCCGTTAACTAAATGAAAAACAGATATCCTACCTAAAATACAATACTTGAGATGTATAAATCATTGGGAATGGTAACAGAAGACTTTTCTCAGATGGTTTAGAACAGTGGTCGTCAACCTTTTTTTGTCTGGCGGACCACTAAATTCACTGGGTCCCAACCGCGCATGCCCAGGGAGCCAGGTGTCACTCAAAGGGGGAGAAACCCCACCCACTCTACCATTGCGGATCTGAGCCTGCGATGGGAGAGTAGGCGGGTTGTGTGCAGGAACGCCCACTTCCCTGAGCCTGGGAACTGTACTGGGGATGTCGTCCACGGCTCTGGCCGGTGCAGAGCCCAACCAGAGCTGTGGACCACCAAAATTTTCCCGCAGCCGCTGGTTTAGAACACCTTACAGGTTGGCCAAATTTACCCCTAATTATTCTCCATTGTGTTGGGGTAATGTGGTAACTTAGGTACATATATCCATATGTTTTGGGAGTGTACACATATCCAACCCTCTTGGAAAGCTGTTTTTACTTTACTGCACACAGTTATAGAATATCCAATAAAGATATTACCAGAACTGGCCCTTTTAATTGGAATAGATAACTACCCTATGCATTTAAGAGTCATAATCACTCACATTCTTTTGGCAGCAAGACTAGCCATTGTTAGTAATTGGAACAAAGTTTTGTCCCCTAATGTTAAAGAAGTTATTGATAAACCTAACTCATAATATTGTTACGAAAAAGCATTTGCCAATAGCAACAGTACATCTAAGAAAATCCACCTCCATAAGAAAACCTGGCACTTGTTCCAGTCCAGAACCAACACCAATGCCGTGCGATTTCTTTGATCTAAATTGTCATTGCTATGCTGGTTAAATTCTCTGTATTAGTTGGTTAAAACCATTCAAGAACTGGATTATTCTCTGCTATAGCGAACTGAATCTCATATTATGGCTATTCTAAGGCTACTGTTCTACTCCTTGTTATTCTTGTACTTTATTCCAATTTGTTTATTTTATTTAATATTTTATTTTTCATTTTATTATTTCTAATTTTTTATTGTTTGTTTTGTGATATTTGAAAATCAATAAAAATGTATTTGGAAAAAAAAAAGTTCCTACTGTCAGGACATGTCTTTCCGATGTCCTGCACTCCCATGGCTAGTCTATATTCAGAAGCACAGCTGTGCACATCCTCTGATTCCATGATAGAAAAACCATTTAAGCAGTTTAATTCCAACAAAGACCCCAGTTTGTGAGAGACTCCAAATTCCTTGATTTTGCATTTGGGTTCCAGTTTCCAATTGCTGTGGATGACTTGTTTTGCACCTGGTGATGATTCATGCCTGCTGCCTGCCCAAACCTCTACCTGTCTGACAATTGCCACTTGTCACTTTGCTTGTCTTCCATTATAATATCACCTCTCAGTTCTTTCCTTTCTCTTATTGCCACCAATTGTCATTTATTGTCAGTCTGAGAGTCCAAGGGTTGCAACCTGGGGTCATTCCAACGGGCAGCATGGTGGCTCAGGCGTTAGCACTCTGGCCTTTGCAGTGCTAGGTCCTAGGTTCAAATCCCAGCCAGGACACTATCTGCATGGAGTTTGCAGGTTCTCCCCGTGTCTGCATGGGCTTCCTCTGGGTACTCCGATTTCCTCGCACATCCCAAAAACATGCAGTTAGGTTCATTGGCTTCCCCCTAAAAAAATTGACATAGATGACATATGACTATAGTAGGGACATTAGATTGTGAGCTCCTTTGAGGGACAGTTAGTGACACAACTATGGACTCTGTACAGCACTGTGTAATATGATGGTGCTATATAAATACTGTGTAATAATAATTCCATAGCAAGGTCCAATACACAGGAACATTTGTGTTACTTTAGAAAGGTTTTTAGAAATGTTAAACAGGTATGAACAACTTTCTAAGGATCTTATTTTTAGAATTTATTATCCTAATATTAAATGTATCTAATATAAGAAATGATCAGTTATACAAACATGGAACATGATCTGTCTCCTATTGCCATACATTTTACCTTTTGAAATTTTTTTTTAATAATAAAAATTTAAGTTTCATTATTTGTTGGCCCCTCCATTGCACATTTCGAGTATCCTTTAGTATTCACTGTTTTCTAATAATTCCTTACTATTTCCAATTTCCTGAAATTTAATATATTTGTTGCTCTGTACTTTTTCAATATTGGCAATTTCCTATATACTATATTTTAATTTGCTATCCCAGTCCCTTCTATATATAAATCTGTCCAATAATACATTATTACTGGATTATAGTATTATTAGCATTGCTATATTGGAATACTAAATTTAATTTATTATAAATTTTCACTATTATCTATTTTACTATTTGCTATATTTAATATTACTATTATATATATTTACTATTATATTCTGAAATTCTAATTTACTATCTTTTCTTTTCTTTAACATCTGGACTGTCTCAAGCTAATTTTTTCTCCTGACCTTTTTCTACTTATCTCAGTATTATCTATTTCCTATATCTGTTCTAATAATGCTAACTATCTCTTAGATAATATATTTTGTAATTATGGATTTAGAAAAATTACAGAATATGTTATAGATAATACTCAAATACTGACATATGATCCTACTTTTGCAATTTTTGCAAAGGAAACGGAAGTTTGGAAAAATAGTGGATTTCTAAAGATAAATATAAAATATCATAAAATAAAGATAAAAATGTTGAATGAGGATCAGCTTTTAATTCCTGGCCTATGATTTGTTAAAAATGGAGGACCCTATTGGCTAAGAAAAACTAAAACCTTACTAAATGTTTGAGTTGATATGTAAATACATTTTTTATATTATTATTTTTCTATATTTTTATTACAAATCTGATAAAAATGTATTGTCAATTTCTTTAATTTAATTCTGACATTTCAAAGATCCACAAATATTAAGGATATTTTGTTTGACAGTGACGCAGGATTCTTGGTTACCCAAAAGACGAGTTAGGTGTAGGCTATCCTTCACGTGAGATCCTGAGAAATGCTCAGGACCTCACCGAAATCTCAGGATAAGAAGGTCTTGTACAGTACTGGACCATTATTTTGCACGATTTGGATTATTCAACATTCCCAGGGATCCCATTTACTCCATAGAAGTCATCTTCTGCAGTGCAGAAACTAGAGATAAGGTCCCTGATTTATTAAAATTCTCCAAGTCTCAAGAGGATACACTTATCAGTGAAGCTGGGTGATCCAAAAAATCTGGAACCTTAGAGAGCTTTATTAAATTAGGCTCAAGGTTATAATATTTACAAAATTATCCCCTCAAGGTATATTTTAATGCATAAAATAAATATTGGGTTGATACTAGGTCCACTTTAATGCAGAAGGAGCAGCACCAAGCCCCCTGGGATACATGACATTTGTATCCCCGGAGGCTCTGGGTTTCCAATTGTTTACTGCAGCAGAGATAAAAATAAAAGGGGATGGATTCTCCCCTTCAAAGTAAAAAAAAAAAATACATTACATTTTTTATTATATAAAAGGGTTATTCACCATTGTATATAATGTTAAAAGTCATGATAGGTCCTTTTTACCTAGTCTCACTCAAAAAATAAACAATCAAAGTGCACAGGGCTTAAGTAACATACCCTGCCACTTTTATCCTTCTGTTACTCCCTTTTTTGTTCCTACTGAAAAGTAGCGGCTGCTGTCTTAGCATATAATCAGTGTTTATAAACCCTGTTCAGAAGTCTGGGCGATCCAGCAAACCTGGAATAGATGTTGAAAACATTTGACTAAAATAGATGTTGAAAACATTTGGCTGAAAACATTTGACTAATAGCTAATGATTTTCAAGAAATCCATTCCAGGTTTGCTGGATCACCCAAGTTCTACCATGATAGTCTATCTTCTACGGTTTTGGAGAGCTTTAATGAATCAGGCCCAATGCAACCTTATCGTTACTTTTAATTTATTCTATTTTGATCACGTTTGATCATGTAAAGCAGAATTATAGTGAAAAAATAAAAACTTGTAACCAGGCAGATTCTTTATTTCAGAATGGATAGGCAATTTTCCTTCTACAATAAAATAAACTTATCTACCTGTTCACAGTTTTTTTTAATTACACTCACTTATCCTCTCTCCACTGTGGTGCCTTCATCTTCATCAGGGTTTAGGATCTTTGGCCATTTTCATTGGTGGGAATTACATAGCCGCAGGTGCATGGTAGCCTGGTGGTTAGCCCTCTGGCCTTTGCAGCGCTAGGCTTCAGGTTCAAATCTCAGCCAGGACAATATCTGCATGGAGTTTGTAGGTTCTCACATACATTTACCTTATAACTATTTTTTGTTCATTGAAAGAATGTTAAAAAGTTTGAAAACTCATTGTAATTAGCTGTGCCATGCTTAGTACCAGAACTGTTATATTAGTATCCTTCTAAATTATAAAATCATCAAAGTGCAAACACTGACTAAAATGTGCTGCTTACAGAGAAGTTATTACATATTATATTAATATAACTAAGGATGAAAAGATAATTCCATTTGGTATGTTACAAGATATAATGTAACATTTCCCTGTTTAATGGTATGGGACTGACTTCAGGAAGTTTTGTGAATGATAATGTTCAGCCTAATGGATGGACACAATAAGGGTGTCAGATTAATATTATACATCAAAAACAAAAGATGAAGGCCAGCCACAGCTTTTAAAGCGGAACTATAAAAAATAGGTTATGAATTAAACATCACATTACTTTCTGCTCAATTATTAGAGCACTCAAAACCCATTTTTTCAAACTTGCTGACCGTTCTTCTTCTGTCTATTGAAACTACTTCCCATTACTTCACATCTCCCCTCCTATTGTGTTATACTTCCCCCACCTCCTAGATTGTAAGCTCTTCGGGGCAGGGTCCTCCCCTCCTCCTGTGTCACTGTCTGTATCTGTCTGTCATTTGCAACCCTTATTTAATGTACAGCGCTGCATAATATGTTGGCTTCATATCAATACTGTTTAATAATAATATTAACATTATTAGCATATTAGTGGTCTTATAATTTATTTTTTGTTAACAGTATGCAACAGTACTATTATATAGTTTTTAAACGTATGGACAAAGAGGTAAAAAAAAAAAAAAAAACTGTCACAGACATGCATCTGCCAAATTAAGGAACCCAATTTATATTGCTACAAGTTCATAAGAATGCAGCTGGTGTAAGTACCAACACTTGTCTTCATACTAACGTCCCACAAAGAGCAGTGCCTAGACTGGGAAAGCTAGAGCCAAATAAGAAGGCAATCAGATTTTTTTACATACATTTGTGCTAACCGGAGGACAGAGAAGTGTGAACACAATGAGCCTGATTTATTAAAGCTCTCGAAGGCTAGAGAGGATACACTTTCATCAGTGAAGCTGGGTGATCCAGCAAACATGGAATACATTTCCTAAGTCATTTGCAATTTGTTTGCAAATGTTTTTAATTCTGGACCAGATCCATTGCAGGTTTGCTGAATCACACAGCTTCACTGATGAAAGTGTATCCTATTCGGACTTGAAGAGTTTTTACCCCCCTGGCGGTATTCCCGAGTGTGGCTCGGGGTAAAAAAACATTCAAAAAGCGGTAACCCTGAGCCACACTCGGGTAGCTAAAAACAATAAAAAACACACTTACCTGGTCTCATCACGTCCTCTGGCGTCCTGCCCGACAGATTTCATAATCGGGCGACGTCCTCTTCTTCGGATCTTCAGCCAGCGAGTGCAGTGACATATCCGGGTTTCCCCGAGGTGCATGCGTCGGTGTGTGTGCGAGGCGTGGTGGGAAATTCAAATAATTTTGTACTGGATTTAATACGAAAGAGCTGTATTGAATCCTTATATAATATATACATAATTATAATATATACATAATATACTCGCTACTGTACAATTATATTACAGGTTTCTGTATTTTTATGCACCCTTGTTTAAGTATATTATTAAATGTATTAAATATTGGACATATTTCGGTGAGTTATGCCTAAGAATTATAGACCTACAATGTAAAATACATTTCCATGCAAAACAATGTACCGCTTTTTGCGTAAAAAAATAGACAGAATTAGAACGTCGGGGGGGGGTAATAAATCGGGCCAAATACCTAAACAATGTGCTGCACTTCCTACGTTGCTAAATAATTAAATGTTAACCTGCGGGACTGCCATCCTTGGAAGACAAGAAGTTATTCTGTATCATGTTCTGGTCAAGAGTTTTGCAATGCTGGAACTTTTAGACATGGGAGAAGAAGTTTACCTAGTACAGAACCCAGACATTTTTGTTGGTGGCCCTGTAAACCTGTCCCTTCACACCTAACCCTAACAGGTGTATCTAAAACCAGAAATGTTTTACTTTAGTAGTAGTGATACTGAAGGTTAGAACCCAGCGAATTCTAATTGCCGTCTCTTCCTCTGCTGAAAGGCTTTGGCAGCTTGCCACTCGCTGTATTGTAACTCAGGTTCTTACTATTTGTTTTCTTTAAAGCAGTTTCACTTACAGAGAACAAATCAATTAAAACTGTGAAAAAATGTGAAATAGTAAAGGGAGACCCATATAAAAGGATATATATAAAAGGCTATATAAAAGGATACATACCCTATTTTTTAGATGGCTTTAAATTTAACATGGTTTAAAAAGAATCAGAATATGACGCCTAGTGTACATCCTGCTTCCTATGTGGCCCTCAATAGCTAGAATCTAACCTTCCTGTCCATAGTCATGTCGCTAGTTGCCCCTGAAAGGAACTCACAATCTACATCGTCTATGTCCCTACCATAGTCATATGTCTAAGGTCAATTTGGGGGAAGCCAATTAACCTAACTGCATGTTTTTGGAATATGGGAGGAAACCGGAGTATAACCTACATAAACACAGGGAGAACCTGCAAACTCCTTGTCCTGGCCAAGATTCAAGCCTGGGGCTCAGTGCTGCAAAGGCCAGAGTGCTAACCACTGAGCCACCATGCCTTAGATCGGTGGCCAGCAAACTTTCATGGCCACTAGGCCATTTCAGGGGTGGGCGGGAGCACAGTAGGACGGACCCTAAGTCCCACCCCAATGTCTCCGCCCACCACAAGGGAACATCCCCTGAAGTGAAGTCCCTCCCCTCTGTATGCATTGCGGAGGAGAGGGATTTACCTTCAGGGAGCGTTCCCTATTTACCGCAGCGGTGGAAGTATCAACGTCAGCCGCGGTAAAAAGGGGAGCGACAGCAAGGAGGCGGCACCGAAGCCCTGGCAGCTCCAGCAGTTCCTAACGCCCCCTGGCCGATCCACTGGCAACCTGCGGCTCCGAAGCATTAGGCTGGATCAGCCAGGGGGCGTTAGGCCCGAACAAACTCCCGGCTAGGCTGTATCTGGCCTGAAGGCCGGAGTTTGCCGACCCCTGCCTTAGACTGTTATTAGAATGGTGCAGGTTATTTTTTTTTTCAAATAGCCCTGTTTTAATAGAAAAGCAAAGTGCAATCTATTGCACCTAAAGAATGAATACAATAGTTAACACAAAGGGGTCTACTTAAACAAGTGGTGAATCCAACAATGAAACATTCCCTGGGGGAATATTTCAGTGAATGTCAGATTTACTGCTTTATAAATAGACCCCAAAGAGTAAAATCTTGGTGCCTTTATTTTTTTTAGGTTTATTGAAATGTCCTTTACTGTACATGAGCTGCAGACTAAAATTCTACATGTGCAGTGCTACCTAGTGGCCAAATTGCTCATAGGACTTTTTATTGCAGTTTTACAATATTTCAACTCAGATCAGCTTTATTTTTATGGTGTTGAGACAATTCTTTTGTGCAGAACTCCCTTCAGATGTAGATGTCTTACATAAATACTTTGTATCATCTAAATGTTTTTTAAAGGATAGCCCAACTTACACACATAAAGACAGTTATCAGTTTGTCCCCCCAAAAAGTTAAATTGGACGTTCTGCTAGGATGTCTGGATGCAGAGATTGGACCTAGTTCTGTCCAATCCATGCTGGCAGTTGTACATAATAGTGATGTCATATCCGGTCCTCTCCAATAAAAAGACAGAAAGGATGCAATAAATGGCAATGTATGACTATATTGTTGGAAGTCTATCCTTGACTAACACAATACCTTTCCTCCTGCCACCAGCAACTCCTCCTTATGACTACCTTGGCGTAGGCAGGAGATGACATCAATACGACCCTCAGCGTGGAATAAAGGGCCACTATGCTGCAGTCTTTGTAGCTGGACATCCTCAGTGCATCGTACAATTAGTTTCCGATATACTGAGTACAGATATCCTTTAAAGTCTATGCCCATCATAAATGTTCTTCCTATTTGTGGATGAAATTGTAAGGGTTAGAACCCATTTCTATTATTTGCTACCTAGCAGCATTAGAAAAATTTCAGCTTTACCCCAAATTGTCCATAGGAACTCATTATAGGACTGTGAACGTTGAAATATTTCTATAACTTAACTCTAGGCAATCCCCTAGTTAAGGACATCCTACATAAAGATGACTCCTAGATACAAACGGGGCTTCCCTGCTCGTTTGTGTGCAGGACGGAGGCTTGATAGGGGGAGAGGCATTTTGCATGACTTGCAGAAGAAATCTTTTGCTGTTCTGCAAGCTATTGTAACTCTTTAATAACTAAGACAAATTCTGCAGTAGTTTCTTTTTGTATATCAAAGCACAGCTTGCTCCAGAAGTTATTAAATATCTAGGCTCCATAAAGTTTTTTTGTTTGCTTGTGATAAACTCACAGTGAGGATTTTATACAGTAACTGACACCATGCTGCCTAATAATATGTTGAGACAAACATCTGTCCTAATTGCATTTATTAAAATAATGTACCTGTTCCAACTTACATACAAACGTAACTTAAGAACAAACCTACAGTCCCTATCTCGCATGTAACCCGGAGACTACCTGTACATCAATTTATTGCCATTTGGTAAGCATGTTGAGTCATGTGACCATGACACCACATAATATAGAGGTCCGTAGGGTAATTCCGTTTTTCTTTTAAAATTTGTATTAAAACTATCTGGCTAACCTTGTAACTCTCTCTGATTGTTGCTCTGAGGTTTTCCATCTTCCGTCACTTCTGTCAGACTGGACCCCGGGAGAGGCTCTAGGAAAAATCTCCTGCGGGGTATTTTGTACTTAGAACAAAAATCTAGTTTGTATTCTGCTTAATACTCGGTTATTCCTCCAGCTAACCTTTAATGTTTACTGCTCATGTATTCTTCTGCTATTTTTCCCCCATTGACAGAGTTACTGTAAAGAAGTTTGATAAACTTTAGAAGAAGAAGAAGAAAGGTTAGAAGAATTCTGGGTAATGATGAACCAACAATCCTTTTGTGTTGAATAAATATTTTAATATATGTATATATATATATATATATATATATGTAAAACAAATCTTTTACAATATCATTGGGGTACAGTCAACTCACACAGGGGCGCAGTACAAAGGACAATACCCCCCATACATACAATAAATTTACTTAGCAGCATGATGCCTGATGTGTAGTGCAAAACAGAAGCTTGAGACCCCACATCTTGTATGACACCCCTCTACCCCAACCCTATTAAATGGTCTTTCAGGGGTCACCTACAAAACAAAACTAAAAACTGTTTCAACATTTCAACAATTTAACATTAAAACTTCAAACTCCAAAAACATTTCTCAATGAGGTGTGATGTTGGATAGATTTGGAATGGAAAGTAACTCACAGACCTGAAGCTTTCTTGAAGTTCCAACACCTGCAGAAGATTCAAAAGGAGATAATCCGATTAGGCATCCTCTTTTTCCAAAAAATCCATCAGGGAATGGTTGAGGAGGGGACTGTGGATCAATCTGTGACAGTCCTCATAGGACAATGTCTCCCTTTGTTAAAACCTGGCACACCAGGCAGCATCCCTAAAGGAGCAAATCCCCCTCCAGGCGCCAGCAATCTTTTGTGAATGTGTCATGGATCAGTCCATACAACACTTCATAGCAGTGGTCCCCAAACTTTTTTAGGTTGTGGACCACTAAATACATGGACTCCAGATTGCGCATGCGCGGGGAGCCGTGTGTCTAGTGGGCCACAGCCCGGGGGTTGGGGACCTCTGCTCCATAGTGTGTAATCACTGACTGTTGCACATATTGCTGCAACAGTGTCCAAACTCACCTTCCACAATGATGAATTTTAGGGCTCTCTCCTTGTTGGAACATCTGGTGTTTGTGTTGTTTCACCACCATTTGATGACTTTGGCCTCTTTTTAGATAGAAAGATGCCAGAAGGGCGTTCATTAACAAGCATATGCACAACCGAGGAATATCTCATATATAAATGTCTTCAATGTTGTGCAATCAAAGCTCTCCAAAACTGGAGGATACAGATTACCATGAGTGATCCTCTGTGATCCAGGAAACTTGGAATAATTCTGGCCCAGAATTTAAACTTTTGGCCAAAAGTGCAAATAATTCCAGATCACACATGGTTTCCCCAAGATAGTCAATCTTCTCCAGTCTTGCAGAGCTTTAATAAAACAGGCCCATTGGCCACAGCTGAGTCATGGACTATTCACAGTAGAATCCTTTAAGAAGCTTGAACACCACCTAATATCAATTTCAGAGAGATAAAATTAGGATTTCTAAACTATTACACTTTTTTCTAAAAATCATTCCTAACGAGGTTACACAACTCTAAACGTCGCATTCACTAATTGGCAATCAAGTAAAAATCATTAGCAGCGCACAGATGCCGTCTGGTATCCGAGACAAGGCGACGAGCACAGGAATAAGTGATGGTTTAACATGTGGCAGCCTTCCCGTTATTGTACGTTCAATATTTATTATTTGAATTATAGGCCAATTGAATGACATGCACGCAAGCACAGACCTGTAAAGTGGTTAAATCCAGGCTTTTTAAGCAGGACAAATTACATTAAATTACATTACAATGAACTATGAAAGGTGGTAATTCAAGAAACACACGGGAGGAATATTGGTTTATTGGAGGTCCTAAAAGAGAATAATGAATAGGAAGTGATGGTAAGCCACAGATTCTAAATCAGGAAACAATACTACAATACTAAAACAGTCCATTGTATAGTGTGGATACTATTTTTATCACACTTCTGATGGCAAACGTTTTTAGGTTTTTGCCCTAAAATTAAATAGCAAAAAATGAATGCATCATTTCGAGTTAGGTCAGACAGGATGTAATAACCGCCAGTATTTACCTGACAGGAACATTTTCTCTTTCCCTATATTCAGCATAGGGAATCATTCATCTATGAAATATTGAAATATTCTACCAAAGGATCCATTGGTGAATATAAAGGATTTATGGGCCCTCTTGTTCTCACCAGGGACAACAAAAGCATGTGTTTCAGCCAAGTTGATATAGCCTAGATTGAGCTGCCAAGGAGTGAGGAAGCCTACTCATCATTGGGAACACAAGTGAAAACTATGTAGGGTATTCCTGATAAATGTTATTTTATATATATATATATATATATATATATATATTTATATATATATATATATATATATATATATATATACACAGGTAGTCCCTGGGTTACATACGAGATAGGGACTGTAGGTTTGTTCTTAAGTTGAATTTGTATGTTTTGTATGTGAGTCGGCACATGGTACACAGGTACATTATTTTAATATATGCACTTAGGACAAATATTTGTCTTGAAATAATATTAGACAGGCACTGTGAGCTAATCACAAACAATGCAAAAAAAAACTTTATGGAGCCTACAAATTCATTAACTTCTAGAGCAAGCTGTGCTTTGATATGCAAAAAGAAACAACTGCAGAGTTTGCCTTGGTCATTAAAGAGAACAAGAGCTTACAGAAGAGCTCAGTCTCAGCTGTGTTTAGCAAAAGATTTCTTCTGCAAGTCATGCAAACTGACCCCTTCGCCCTTCAAGCCTCCGTCCTGCACACGAGCAAGCAGGGAATTCCCCGTTCCTATCTAGGAGTCGTCTGTATGTCAGATGTCCTTAACTCGGGGACATATATATATATATGTTTATATTGTTTGACATTGGAATCGTATTAGACAACTACAGTATTCAACAACTCTGCAGGAAAAACTTACCTCCCCAACCCCTTTTCTTGCAGATTGGGAAATATGATGCTTTATTCAATTTTATAAAACTGGTCCTCTATATTTACATTACTTAAAAACTTAAAAATAAGCTAGTTATGTCTGCTTCATTTTGGTTTGCTAAATATATAATAATATAATATAATTATATATAATTAAATAGTAAATCTTGCCAAAAATCCAAATAGCTCTTCATTTCCCCTGGACGCTATTGCAATGAAACATCAAGCAGTGTTACCTGGTTAACTGTGTGAACTACAAAATACCTCCTTCATTGTTATGATAGAGGGAGAGGTGTTCTGTAAACTAAATTAGGAATGAGTAGGGTAGGGTGCCAAGGCTGCTCCTCAATAGATATAGGAAGGTCAGTAAAAATTGTCACCCTGAGATTAGATATACTTTAAATTTGTGGAATAAAGCTTAGACACACACACATTTTGCATATTTAGTGAGGTTGTAAAAAGGAAAGTTCAACCAAAAGATGAAGGGGGTCTATTTATATTCACCCAAATTTCAAAAATGTAGTTGGAAATTATATGAATTATGAGAAAAAGTTGATTCACGCATGATCTTACTAAATTAATTCAATAACAAAATGTGTCAATTACAGATAAAATTATGAGGAATCTTTGGTGAAAAAATTTATAAACAGACCCTGAATGAATTAAAAAAACCCTTATAAATTGTAATGGTTCCTGGGAACAATTTCTTTCTAACTCCCAATGGGAAGCTCTTTAGATCAACATTCTACAGTATTATTTCCCATAAATATTAATAGCCTGTTATTTGGTGTGAAACACATCCTGCCTTTTTATGGCATAAATAAAATAAAATTGACCTATCACCTTTGATATTTCTCTTCTGTACTTTTCACCTAAAAAGAACTTTTTCTGACCTTGATATTAATGCAAGACTGCAATTTAAACAATAATCCAGCAACCCTTTAATTATCCAACCTATGCAATAACCCACCATGCAGTATTTGTAGCAATCAGGTAAACTGATTTGTACAAAATTAAGTCAATTAATTAACATGTTCCATAAAACATTGGGAGCTTTTAAATGTAATAGTAGTTTGAGTTCATGTTTTTTATTTATGTTAATGATAATACAGCCACTGGACTCAACTGAACTTTCAGTGGAACAGCTAGCAAATCTATGAATATGAACGTGCAGATAACTCACAGAAAAGTCTACAGTCCAACAGTAAGATTAAAGCAGAACTAAACTCTGCTATACATGCCGACCATCTTTTTCCTTTTACTTCTGGTGATCCTCGGGTATCTTGATTGACCAGAATGATGTAACTCCCATGCAGGCAACCTGGAATACATTCAGTCCTGGCATGCACAGGGGTATCCAGCATTGACAGCTTTTTCGACAGTTCCACAAATTGATCAGACAGGTAAGAATGAAAGTGCTAACCTTCTTCAGAGCCCCAAATGACAGAACGACAGGGTTGCAGGTAGCTGGAATTTCTACCATCCACCCACTTCATATTTGCCCAGGGCCCCTAAAACTGTCCCTGGCCACAATATAAGATCTATGGAGAAGCAAAGTAATCAGGACTGATTTATTAAAGATTTCCAAGGCTGGAGAGGATACATTTTCATCAGTGAAGCTGGGTGATCCAGTAAACCTGGAATGGATCTAGTCCAGGATTCAAAACATTAGCTAGCAAATAGCAATTGACTTTGAAGAAATCCATTCCAGGTTTGCTGGATCACCCAGCTTCACTGATGAAAATGTATCCTTTCCAGCCTAGGAGAGCTTTAATAAATCAGGCCCATAGTCTGCAAACAAGGCTTTCTTCCCTGCCAGCTTCCTTTCCCTTTTTTTAAGAAGCTTTCTAATACCACTAATCAGACTTCAGCTATGCTCAGATCCAATTTAGCTAAAACCCTATTTGCTTCCTATTTAATATTTGCATGATTTTTTTTCTTAATCTCTTGTGAATGAGCAGTGGCTATTGGGATTTGACTTTGAAACATTCTGTGCTATTATGGGATCTGTATGCAATAAGCATTTCTATCCTCCTATATGGGAGTCTGTGGATCTGGGTCTTTATAATGTATAAACAGAAACATAAATAGGAAAATTTGACAACTGCAGCAATAAAAAACAGTATTCAGTATACATCAGTGTTTATCAACCAGGGTTCTTCCAGAGGTTTCTAGGTTTGTTAATCTCAGGTCAGTATAACTGACACCAATGATCTTTTTGGCTATCTTTAAGGGTGACATTCTTCCCACTGGCCAGCAATGTAAGAATCGTTCTTCTCACAGCAAGTGAAAGGAGTTAGGAATAAATAAAGTGAACTAAATGAAGATTGGCAGTCATGGAAGGATCAAGAGTTATGTAGGGAGGGGGATTGATGGAGAGAAATGAAGAGGGAAAACTATATAGAGTTAGATGTTGATTGAAAAAAAGAGTGATTGAGAGATAACGTGACAAAAGAGTGATGAAGTGAGATAGAATGAGAAAAGTGATGGAGAAATAGGAAGAATCCCAATGCTTTGAGGTACAACAGTTTTTCCTGAGTCAATTGGAACTATGCATTTAAATATATACATTGTTACTCATTCACAAACTTTGTAAGAACCTTTTGTATAATGTTTAGATACATGCAATGAAAAAAAGAAAACAATGTAAATCCTTGTCTGCAGAATCCAATGTCAGTGGCAGAGAACATGGAGGTATTTACATAGTACTGGTCCGAGTCCAATTTGTGAATTATTGAACATTTAATGGAATAGTGCCAATTGACTTGGGAAGAAATTAGATCAATGGATTGTATCCAAACCGTCCCCCCGCCAGATTTTTAATATTTTTGTCTGGCTTCAAGTCAACCTTGACTTATGGAGAAAAAAAAAACCCTTGTCCACAGGTACCGCAACCTTATTATTTGTGTTATTCTATCCATATGGGAAATAAAGACAGAGAGAGCAATATTGAGAGATAGAAAGATTGAAAGAGAATTGGAGTGATAAAGTGATAGATTGATGGAGAAAGTGCGAGAGAAATGTGATGAAGAGAAAAGACAATCTAGAGAGAGAAACAGAGATGTGGGTATTAAACAATACAGATAGCATAATATAGATAAAGCAATATAAATACATTGAGTTAGACAGAGATATGAATAATTTGTATATTATAATTTTCTGTATTATATTTTTCTCAAATCTTTGAATTCCTGAGCCTTCACTTACGTCAGATGCATCTGTTTCTTTTAACATTCACAACATTTTCCTCATAGATAAATGTACCCGTTGCTCATTCAGTTCAAGTGTAAATGAAAGAACCCTTCAAATATATCAAATACAAGATAATGATTCCTAGTGGCCTTTATCCTTGTTTTATAAAGAAATGTATTTATTTATTTGTATTAAATGCTACAGCAATTTGTTTTTCTAAATGGAATGCATGATCTTTTCAATACCTTTTCAGATGAATAGATGAATGAAATCAGCCTGATGTCATTAATCTTATCAATGTTTGTACACTTTTGTTTCTATGTATTGTTTGTTCTTATATACAGAGGTAAGAGCTGACATATTTACTTTGCTTCTTGCTTTTAATTGCTATAAAATGATTAGGGCTATGTTTACACTGACCATGAGGTTGTGATGCAGTAACCGCTTCTTCATGCCACTGTTTCTGAGGAGACTCTACATGTATCTTCCCCACATGACAGCCCCATATAGAATGAATAGGGGCAGCCTTAAGCAATATAGTAAATTCACTTCCCCCAGTGTGAATGACACTGTTACAGTGTAAATGACCAAGCAGGGTGACAACCAGAGATGCTGTGGGAACGCATTTACCTCACTTTTTTCGGGAATGGGCAAGCAAGCCCACTCTTATTTTGCAAAGCATTCTTCAATGGTCTGCCTCTCTGGCTGATCCACCCGGCCCATGGGGTCAGGAGAAGGACCCCGCTGGGGGCGGGGGGGGGGTGCACCAGCCAGAGCCGCGAACCAATCTCCATGTCTACTGTATGGAATTGTAGGCTCTGGGTGGTGGGCGGGTTGTCTCTCTAAACACAGACCGAGCGGGTTCTGGTATCAGGACATAACTCTGGGGGAAGTTTCTTCCCCTTTGGGTGACACATAGGCAGGTAGTCTGCACTGTGTGTGTAAACTAGGGAAGGGGCAGAAGGGGCCTGGGAAGGTTTTGGCTGTGGATCCTGGGTCAGCTGCCCTATTTGTCCCTTAATAGCTGCAGTCCTTGATGTAAATCAATATATTGGGCTTCAAAATATTTTGGCTTTTTTAGATCCCAATGGACCATTTAGGGTATTTATTTTAAATCTTAAGGTACATCTAGGGCAAAACTGAAAGAAGAATACTGATATACATACAGGAGATGCAGGCTATCACTTGAATAGTTGGGTTCAGTTTTTCCCCAAGGCATTACGGTACTGCACCAGTTTACCCACCTCCACCACCATTTTTGTTCTGTAATCTCCCCATCCTGGAACACATCCGCAGGTAATGCTGGAACATGTCATTGCTTGCTCTCACATACCTAAAGCACACTATAAAAAGTATCTCTACCAATAAACCTGAGAAGTCACTATGGTACACTCAATGTATTCAATGGAGTGCTGCTGTCACTTTGATGACTTTGTGCTGTGGTCAGAAAGGCTTTGTTAACTATGCTTGGAGAGCCATGGTGGCCCATTGTAATCTGTAGGACCAAGCAGAGAAGTCGGCAGAGGCTCCCTTCCCACCAGGAACCCATTCTATCAACGGCACGACACCCAAGAATGTGTAATTGCCTTGTCCCAGTGTTCAGAAGGAAATACTTCACCTCCCAGCAATGTCTTGAGTTGGCTCAAATCAGATAAACTTTTATGGGTTCAGTTTACAATCCAAATCCCAGATCCTCAGATGTTTTCCTTTATATACGACTGGTGGGGTGCCCGTCCATCTGGTGGCATCCAAGGCCTCCGAGGTGCAAAGAAAAAACATGTTTATTAGTTTGGATCTTTTTTTCTGCAAATTGGATGTCAGCTATCCAGTGGCTGACTGTGTTTACAACATGGTGGGTGATGTGATGATCAGCACTGATCATTTGAAGTTTTTCGTTACACCAGTTTTGCAATTAAATTTTATGGAGTCTTTGGAGGCCGTGGCAGCTAATTTATCCCCAAGCATTGCAATAAGTATCTGAAAAAAAAACTACTTACAAATGATGGAGCATGAAAATGCTTGTGATAAAAAAATGATAAATTGACCCATCTGTTTAATGATAACCATTTTGTTGCAAGCAGTTTTAGGCATTGGCAAGGGGTAAAAACGCCCAAAGCCACTTTCAGAAACCACTAATCTGAAGCTAGCCTAATACAGATGCTGTCACTCTTGATGATATCCAGCAAATATTTGTCAACTTTCCAGCTATGCAATAAACATATTCAATATATCTTCTATATTAGCATATTCTATTCAGTAACAAGATTCGTGAAAAGTTTCTTTCTCACATTGCTTTAAATCTTTATACCAAAAAACGACATTTACACTGTCTGCAGGTTCTTCACGCCTAACTCAATAATCCTTCCACTGTTCTATATAATCCAAATGAAAATCCAGTGACTCCCTGTGAATCTCCACCTAGTTACAATTATCATTCATATTGCAATGAATGCAGGTTTGGTTACACAATATTTTATCTGCAAAAAAATTGTATTTTAGCATAAGAGGCCCAAGAAAGAGATTTACATATTTCATCTTAATTTAACAAATATTTCCAAGACTTCTGGCTGTGAATTGGGATTTTCTCCTTTGCCAAAATCCAGGATTATTACAAATAAACTGATAAATCATACAACCTTTGTCTGTATGGATGGGCATGTAATTCCTTATTAATGAAGCTTTGCATAACAAAGTTCAATTAATTTCTTCAACAGAGAGGTATTTGCCCTGGTGCGCACCAGGCTTAGATTATTCTCGGTCATCAATGAAATGGGAAAAGAGCAGCTATAGGCAGTTATGTGTAAACCCCTTCTCCAACCTATTACATGTACATGAAAAAGTCATTTTCAAAATTTTTAAACCTACAGCATTCATTACAATTTTACCAGGTGATCCTGGCAAGCAGGTAAATGATGTATTGTGGTAACAGTTGTACCTTGCATTATTTGTAATTATTAATATAGAAATTGCATTTGCTTCTAGAGTACATTTGCTTCTACAGTGCATATATATATGCATATATATATATATATATATATATATATACAGGAGAACCTCGGTTATGCGGCTTTCACAGGGAATGCCCAATTCTGGATAAGTGTAGTTTCCGGTTAACTGAGGTTTCCCAGCCGTTCAGCACTAGTCGTGAATGCCGGCAGCCACTTGGGACTGTTTACTTCCATCACAGTTCTGAACCTGCCCCAATTGTCAAAGTGACTTGCTCTGTTCTATGTAGGTGGAGAAAAGCAGAGGAATATCCAGGTCAACGTTGACTTGTATAATTACAATGCGCATGCAAATACAGTGCACATACAGCATTTATTATTATTATTATTATTATTAATAATAATAAACAGGATTTATATAGCGCCAGCATATTAGGCAGCGCTGTACATTTAATAGGGATTGCAAGTGATAGATACAGACAGTGACACAGGAGGAGAAGACCCTGTCCCAAAGAGCTTTCAATCTAGGAGATGGGGGAAGTAACACACAATAGGAGAAGTTCTGGAATGGTGGGAAGTAGTGAGGGTTTAGGAGACAGAATAAGATGGGTAGGCAAGTTTGAAGAGATGGGTTTTGAGTGCTCCTTTAAATAGTCAGAAAGTAGGAGCAAGCCGAATAGGACGAGGAAGACCATTCCAGAGAGTTGGGGCAGCTCTAGAGAAGTCTTGGGGCTGTGCATGTGATGAGGTTATGAGTGAGGAAATCATTAGTAGGTCATTGGAGGAGCAGAGAGGGCGGCTAGGTAAGTATTTTTTTATCAGGTCAGAAAGGTAAGTGGGACAAGAACTGTGTAGGGATTTGAAGGCAAAGCACAGGAGCTTGAATTTGATTCTAAGGTGAAATGGAAGCCAATGGAGAGAACTACAAAGTGTGTAGGGATTTGAAGGCAAAGCACAGGAGCTTGAATTTGATTCTAAGGTGAAATGGAAGCCAATGGAGAGAACTACAAAGAGAAGCAGCAGAAGAGGAGCGGAAGGAAGGATGGATGAGTCTGGCTGCAGCATTACCAACAAGATTCATGGGAGGAATTACCACTGACTCCAAAGAAGCAACATAGCACACACAATTCAGCACCGTTTATAGGGCCACTTATTACTAACCCCCAACAACAGAGGGTCCCTACTCCTGACTACCGTACTCTGCAAGCTATGCTGTGCATGATATATGTTTAACCTTTGCTCTCAGAAATTTGCAGTTAAAGTTTTTTTTCTTCATTCTTACAAAAATACCCAACCCCCAGGGGGGCTTGTAAAGCACCTATTGGGCAGGGAATTGTTTCAGAAGTTATTTGGATAAGTTGTTCAAACTTTGCTTTAGACTGAATCGAAAGAGTTAATGTTTTTCTTGTTCAGTCAGTAATGTGCAAAAAATACCAGCTGTAACTAAGCTCATTAATATGATAGCACATGGTTTAACACAGCATTACTTAATGATGTTACCGCTGGCTGCCAAATACTGAAACAGATAAGGATAGAGTAGGCAAAATGCATAAAACCGTTCAGTGCCTTTAAAGCAAGATTCAGATCAGTGAGGCAGATAAAGGCAAAGAGTAGAAGAAACAACCATTTAATGCATAATGAACCAAAAATAGTGTTAACCCTTTCACTGCTGGGCCTACCTTTCATTTTCAACTCACTTAATTGGATTTTTTTTGCAATTTTTCTCAATTTTCCTATTTTTCCACCCACTAATGTTGCTTAAACTCTTTGATTTGAACAATGTTCAGCTGAATTGAGGTCAATGTTTGACTGTAGTTTATAATGCCAACCAAGCAGTTGGTGAGCTACATTTGGTGTCAGTGGTAACTGACCTGAAAGTCATAAATTGCTCATTGTTCAAAGAACTTAGGTTCAACAGGTAGTAAAACCAATGTTGCAGAGCATACACAGAAAAAACTGCTGTGTCAAATCTATTTATTGACTTTCTGATATATAACTTTGTAACTTCCGTCCTGCTAAAGTGAAACTAAATTTGTAAAAAATTGCAAGGTGGTTCGCTATTGCAGAAAGAACAATATATTTATACATTTAAATAAACGTATGAATTACCTGCCTGGTCGCAATTTTTTTAATACAGGTGCGGGAGGTATGTCATTTTGGCTTTGCCAATCAAGATGACTGAAGATCCTGGTCTGCAGCCTGCACCTTCATCTGGTTGTCTTCTGGGTTTGGGATCTTCAGCCATCTTCATCGACAAGGCCAAAATGATGTGACGTCTTTGCATGTACACAGGAGTCTATGTATACAGTAATACCCCAAAAATTTGCACTTCTGAATCTGCAGCTTCACAAATTCACGTATTTTTTCCTTGGAACTTAACACTTAAAATTCAAGACTAAACTGTATCTAAATCAGCTGATCCATAAAAGCATAAAAAAAGATGGAAGGAAAACAATTTAAGTTGTTAAAACAGATCATTATTGAAAGTATGGTAATTTTATTTTTAATGAGAGTTCAGCGTCTCAGAGAAAACGCGGGCGGCCACAAGGTGGCGTCTAAAATTCGCGCATTTTCAAATTTCGGGATATTACTGTACCTAGCAGCCAATTATGCCAGGATCATACATTGATCTGCCCATGTTCATCCTAGTAAGCTGCAAACAGTTTGTTTTATCGCAGAAGAAACATCTCCTGTCCCTGTACAACCTTTATTCATTATATTGTTTAGTTCTGCCGTTAAATTCAGCGAATATATGATCCTAAATTGGAAAAGTTAACTTTATTAATAAATTACTTTACAGGAATCAAAACAGACTTCACTAAATTATTTTCAACGGTAACAGAAATTAAAATTCATAACTTTCTTGATACGATTACAATGAACAACATATGGAAGAGTGCTATCTCCTTAGAAACTCCTGGCCTTTGTTTCCTTGTTGTCATTCAGCGTTAATGTAATCGCTGGGTGACATTAAGCTTGCAGTGTTCCATATGAGCTTCATGCCAGAGAATTCTATTTAAACCTCAAGTCAATGTACCCAGTTAGTTAGTTTTCAACTTAAAAACAAATTAATTTTCTTTCTTTAATACTTACTTCCATATCTTAAGAAGAGATCTTGGATCACTATTTTGACTCAATAATATTACTATGAACAAAGAAAGATTAGAAATCATTATCAATTACACCTGTAGTTCCCTGACAAACAACAATGTCATGGAATATTTTATTGGAAGCCAATGACATTTACAATTCTAATTTCTGTGAAAACAACACCTTCCTTATATATCATATTACCTGCTGTGTTAATTGCTACCAGCTAAGTGCCATATATGCTATGTATGTTCATGTAAAATAATTTTATACCTTCAAATAACAATAGAAAAATAATTTTCATTCAAACTTCATACCTAGTTCACACCTATAGATGGCACTATGTCCTCATGTACAGTGTGTAACAAACACATGCCATAAGATATGGGAAATCAAGGCGTAATCAAGTTAGCAAAAATTAGGAACCAGCACAATTGTTTACATTTCAACATCTGATCTGTTGAAATGCAGCAACTTTGTCATAAATTGTAGCAAAAGATATATATAAAAAAAGGATGGTTTTATTTTGGTAAACAAAGCTTTATATTGGTACAATTGCCCTCGGAGAAATATATATATATGCCAGTATAAACTGCGATTTTTTATAAAAATAGCCATTTGAATCCTGGTTTATAGTTGAGTCACGCAATAGATAGTGTTGTGCCTTCATGTTGATTTTTACCAAACTCTAGCTATTTGAGATAAGAGACATGAGTTTGTGACACACTTTACATGAGGACACAGCACCATCTAATGGCAGCCAACAATAATTCACAAAAGATCTTTTAAGAACATCTGACCCATTATAATAAATTCAAAAGAACCAAATTCTATAACCTGTCAAAAAAAACAGGCAATGCAAATATATATACAGATTGAACCAACGTGGTTTTCCTTTTTTATCACCTTTGAAATAAATGTTTTTAAAAGAACATATCATGGATGTGTTCATTTTATTTGCATTCGTATTAAAAACTGTTTTGTGTTATCAATGACAGCAACATTTTGTGCCCTAGGTTTATAATCGAGTCAAAGCTTTTTTCTGTTTTTTATTCAGGTAAAGATACATACTTAGTTTTACATTAATATCTGTTTATATCAGCGTGTATACCGTAGTTTTTTACATAAGAGAAATAATATAAAAAATATAAATATATATATAAAAGGGAAATTATCTTTTCATATCCGTGGGTATACATTAGTCTTCTATTTAACCACCTGAGCGTTACACTGAT
>NC_092858.1:11173549-11174762 GCF_032062135.1 Pyxicephalus adspersus
AGCAGGGTAAATGGTGAGGAATATTTGTGATGATAGTATTGTATTTAATGTAGTTTTTTATTCATGAGCCCATTTTTAAGGGAGGAGCAGTCATCATTTTCAGCTTATAAAGTATATTGTTTCCATTTCATTTTCTTAGCATACATTTATACCCTTGCCATGGCCATCAATAATGAGTCATCATGACACATGTCTTTAGCCAATTGATGGCCCTCTTTTCAAGGTTGGCAAAGGTCTGATGAGCCTATCCAGAAAGTCCATAAACATGCATATAATATAGTATGCAAAAAAGGACAACAAATCTAGATGAAGCTCATAACATAAAGCCTACTCCTGGAAAGGCCAAGAGCATTAGGAAAATGGAAACAGATAATTAGGAAATTATGTATCTCAGTACCACAGGAATATTGAATGTGTGAAAGTATACTTATTCTTTAAGGAAACAAAAGTACGAATATACATAAAGTACACCTTGAAAGAATTTTCAACCAGTACTACACTGATATAACAAATATAAAGATAGAATTTCCACTATTCTTTCAAATCATGACCTAGAATAGAATAAAAAAAATTTACCATATAACCCTAAAGACATGGTAGAAGAAATGAAGAGTACAATATGTCTTGGGTTAAAGTCTTCTAATGGAAGGCAATCAGGGCTTTTACCTGCAAAGATAAACAGACATGGAGGAAGACTGGAGGGAAATAGAGGGAAGATGAAGTACAATTAAAATTTTGTTACTATGTGATGCACAAGCCCTATAAAACAATCAAAGGATTTCCTTTACTTACTCTTTCATTTGAGTCCCAAATTCCCTGTCTTCATTTCTACCATAAATACCTACCTACTAGTCATCAGGCAAAATCTCTAAATCTCTAATCTCCCCAACATAAATAGCACCAACTCACACTAACGCATGCCTCATACAGTACAATATCATAGTACAAAGATATGAAACTTAAATTTTACATCCCGGCCATTACCATGCACATCTTGCAATCCTAATACATTATATGGCCAAAGTATGTGGCCTACCCTCCTTCAAAGAACCCAGTCCACCAATGTTATCTCTTTAAAATTAGGTGCATCCACTTCTAATTTCAGCTTTACACCAAACCTTTAGTTTTATATAGGTGCTTTGCCTTTTAAATCAGAGTTCCCCACTTTACATCCAAGCCTTTTTCCACCCATTAACATCACCCCCCCCCCCCC
>NC_092858.1:11175167-11245644 GCF_032062135.1 Pyxicephalus adspersus
CGGAAAGAAATGAACCGTTGGGAGGTTAATTTCCATTTCAGGTAGGCCCTAAGACTAAATTTACACACAATACTGAAATATTAATTTGAGTATATGGACCCTTTAAAAGGTTTATTTATTTGTTATACTTTATACTCAAAGAATGTTTTGTTGTTTTGTTTTTAAATTACATTATGCCGTGATTATTCAGAACTGCACAAAATTACTGCATTATATTTTGATAATATATGAAAGTTTGATGGAGGTGATGTAAGTTTAATATGATATAAGCTGTAATTGCGAAACTTAGAAACTTGGATGGTGTCATCTTTTAAACAAATTACTAAACAAATATACAAAATGTTTTCATGCTTGTAAGAAGAAATCATTAAACTAAACTAACTAGGATTATTTGCATTGTCAAATAGACACCTTTCAAATATGTGATACTGTATATGAGTTTATGTAGATGTAAACCCTAAAGTGACCCTCTCACCGGATCATTTTTTTAACAACAAATTCTCCATTTAGAATATATGTGTATTTAGCATTCTTTATTTACAGTATATACTCAAGTATAAACTAATGTAAATATAAACAGAGGTACTCATTTTATCTGAAAATACAGGAAAATGCTTTCACTCAAGTATAAACCTTGGACACATGGTGGCCATTACTGCTAACATTTAGTAATCAATAAAAATGTTGCTAAAATTTGCCTAAAGTTCAGAATAAATACATACATGGTATGTTATTTGTAAAAGGGGAAAAACTGAAATCACATGGGCTGATTGTATATGTTTTTACCACCTAGTGTGTAACAAAATCGTTTCTCAAGTCTCTAATGGTAACAGTTTGTTACACACTTTACATGGAGACACAGTGCCATCTACTGGTGTGACACAGATTTTTTTTTCTAATGGCATTTTAAATAGGGGAAAAATATATAAGATATAAGAAAGATATATAAGATATGTTATTTAGCTGTTAAAGCCTCCCTTGTGTAGACATCCAAAAGTCATGAGACTGCTGTTGGGTGCTAACATCTTTGATGAGATATCAGTAGCTTCAGCAGCTGTCACTCAATTTAAAGTCAAAATATTTCCCTTCGCTTTAGCTGGTTCATAAAAGAGGAGGGGTAGAGTCACAATAAAAGTGAATAAGAATGATTTAGCAGAGAGCAAACCTCCCAGAGAGTGGAAAGTTGGAAGTATTTTTTACTATCCAGGGGGAGTCTAACTTAACAGGATTTTTATCGCTGAGTGGGGATTAGCTGTTACCACCATAAGATTTAATTTGCTAAAGCAACAAATTCCTTTTTTTCCCTCATAATATCCTATTTTCATATTTCTTTAAGAACTGATTTCCAAGATCCTCCTATCCCTACCCCCACCCACCTTTAACTAATTGCTGACCATTACATTAGACTACATATAGTTGCCCAGAGATAAATCCAAATATTACAGTGACCAATTACCATAGTGAGTGGAATAGGTATTAGCCATTTGGAGGAGAAGTCATGTGACTTCAGCTTTACAGATTAGGTATACCATGACCTGGATAAATTTCAATCTTTACAGACAAGTCACAGTTTTTTTTACTTCCTGAGAGAATTACATAAAATTACATTTTCTTTTTCACCACACACATGTTAGCACAACTACTTGGTTCTCTCCATCACATTTTAATGTATTGATAGAAATGAATTGTTCCCTGAAATTGGTATTTAAGCTTGTGGGAATGTTGTATAACATACCCTGTCCAATAGCCGATGCTATTTAATTTAATTATTACTAATGTAGCATTTAGAAATATTGGGGTGCACTAGAGGAGTTAGCAACAGGGGATGAAGGCCTTTGATTTTTCTATAAAGATAGAAGCCAGGGGTGCATCACTAGGGGTCACAAGCAGGAGGAAGGAGGTCTTGATTCCCCTTTATATACAGAATTCTGGGGTGCATCACTAAAAGGATCTCAAGCAGGAGAATGGGGTTTCTAATTTCCTTATATTGATAAACTTTTTGTGTGAATCTGAGAAACAGCCAGTAGGGATGCCTCTGGCATTCTCGTGAAATATTCTTCAGGCTTCCAATGGTTCCGCGAAACTTTGGCTAACTGAATTTGCGAAACCATCGGAAGAGGAAATTAAAACAGAAGGATTCCCAGAGCTGCATTCAGCCCTGGGAATCCTCCTGTTTGCGATCCCCAGGGCACTAGAGATTTAGTGCCCAGGGATCGCAGAGGATTTCCAGGGCTGCATGATGCAGCCCTGGAAATCCTCCTGTTCACGCAATTCCTGGGCACTAGAGGTTAATTAACCTCTAGTGCCCCTGGGATCGCACACTCTTTTCAATGAATGCAGCCACAGCTGCAATCATTGGGAAGATGCCCAGCACAGGAGAACCTCCTGACATTGTAATATAAGTATCCCCTATATTTGATACATTTGTTACAGATACAAATCACACACACACACAGACAATATGCCTAATTCAATCACCCTCCTTCTTCACAGCTCTACAACACAGGAAAACCACCCAGTGAGTATAGTGATACCCAACCCAACAGGTAGTGATACCTGTATAAACCTATACTGATTTTACAACCAAAGGGGTTCCTTGAGCCAGGAGAATTTTATACCTGGCTGGTTTAACCTTCTGTAAGGATCATATTTTCCCATTTCCCATTCTTTTTACTGACCAGCACACAAATATACTGTGAGAAGTGGATATAATAATTATAGCAGTAGTTCCTTATTACCCGAAAGTTATTTCAAGGGTTCCTCTATGTTAGAAAGGTAGAAACACTGGTCTAAGGAATATCTTAACCATGCATAAAGAATATGTTAACTCACTAAAACCTTATATAACCTTGCACATGTTAATGCATTCATTAATTTGTCACAAAAAGAACATTAAAATGGTCGGATCACCTGGAATAATTTTAACAAAGACTGCAGATTTAAAAATATTGAAAATTCATTTTTATATTAACATATTCAATTCAATTTTAGTGAATAGATTGACATATACATCTACATTTCCTGATGTTTTATACCTACACTACAGTTTATTATGAGCACTTATAATATTTTTTTTTGTCTGTTCACAATAGTTTGGTGCTGAGCACAGATTTCTCTGTATGCCTATTACTTGTACAGCCAAATTATTGGTTTTGCACAGCTCAGGGTGACACAGGCTTTAGAAACCTCTGAAAGCCATTCCATCTTATATAAAACTAATTTCCTTTTAAGAACCTCTTCACTTCCCCAACAGATAAAACTCTGAAGCCGATACCATAGGTAAGCCTTGAAAACAACCAAGAAAATAAGTTTGTGTCCTCTGAAGAGCCAAGGACAAAAACACTTAGAGATGCTCTCATACTGAGCTGAAAGCTTAAGAATCAATGTGTTGGGTACGGATCTCACACGGAAGGTAGATAGTTACAAAGGCCATAATTAAGTCAAGACACAATGGTTTAATGTAAGAGGAAGAGGTGGGGAAAAAGCTTTAAATGTGAATACACATTGTCAATAATTGGGCTATAGCTTTTAGCAAAAATAGTTATTAAGTGTTCATATCAGGTACAAAATTATAGTGCCGGCATGAAAAGAGATGCTAGCACTTCCCTTTTGCGAAAAACATGTTTATCTGGTGAGAAAAAAAAAAGATGGGACAGATACATTATCCAACATAACAAAAGTGCTTTTATGCCAATTCTACTCTGAGAAATGATCAGCATCATGCAATAATGTGTTTTACGTAACAGTTGTTAAAGCCTAGCAGATACATTGCCAATTCTGGGCTTGACCAACTGATCCGATAGATATCGTGATTGGTAATCGATCGATCATAAGTCCCAAAACAATGGATGCATGGGGACAGGATTCCACACACATTCATACACACATTACTACATGTAATTTTGATTGGCACTTACCAACGTGTTTGACTTTTCCACAGCCAGAACCCAAAAGAATCAATCTCCTAAAAGTGAAACATGCATTAAAAAAATAATTCCCCTTTTAATCTTAGATCTGTGTACTTACTGCACCCAGTGAATCCTTTGTTGGCTTTCATCTTCTTTCCAGGGCTCCAAAAATTTTGCATGCCGCCATCTGCTTTCTTCTTTTTTCTTCTTTATGACATTGCCCGAAGGAAGGTGAGGAAAAAAGGAAAGGAAGGAAGATGAGGAGAAAGGAGATGAAGGAAAGAGAGGACAAGAAGAAGGAATAAAGGAGAGGAAGGAAGAATAGGAAGATGAGGGAAAAGGTGAGGAAAGAAGAATAGGAAGATGAGGGAAAAGGTGAGGAAAGAAGAATAGGAAGATGAGGGAAAAGGTAAGAATAGGAAGATGAGGGAAAAAGAGAGGAAAGAAGAAGAGGAAAAAAGGATAGGAAGGAAGAAGAGGAAGATAAGGAAAAAGGAGATGAAGGAAAGAGAGGACAGGAAGAAGGAATGAAGGAGAAGAAGGAAGAAGAAGAAGATGCGGAAAAAAGGAGAGGAAGGAAGAAGAGGAAGATGCGGAAAAAAGGAGAGGAAGGAAGAGGAGGAAGATGAGGGAAGAAAGGTTAAGAAGGAAGAAGAGGAAGATGAAGGAAAAACATTGAGGAAGGAAGAAAAGTAAGATGAGGGGAAAAGGCAGAGAAAAAAGGAGAGGAAGAAAGGAGAAGACATGAAGAAAGAATAAAGGAGAGGAAAGAAGAATAGGAAGATGAGGCAAAAAGGATAGGAAAGAAGAAGTGAAAGTGAGGAAAAAAGGAGAGGAAGGGAAGAAGGAAGAAAGGAGAGGAAAATGTTAAACAAGAAAAGAGAAGAAAAATGAGAGGAGAGGGAAAGGTCATCTGGTTTGTCTACACTAATACTATGACATTCTGTAATCCTGAAGAGTGCCTATGAATGTGTCTGCTGAATCAAAGTATTGTTTTAGTGCAGGCAAAAAAATGAAAGGTAATTTGCAAAATAGCAGACACAAATGAGCCTTACCAAGGGCACCTCAGGTACTTAGCACTAATTACATATCACATTCTAAATTTTTGCACATAAAGTAGACAATGGGAGGAGGGAATGGGTCATTTTCTGCTACAATTAGGAGAGACACATTTACCAGATAACATTAATGAAAGCAATGACTGAAAATGGCATTTAATACATCCCTAAAATGTTTGGTTGTAAAGAGAACAATTCATGTGCAGCACTCCTTTTTTGTGTGATCAAATGTTGCAAGATCCATTTAGAAAATACAAATATTCTCTAAAAGCTTTTGACAACATCGCCATTATTTGTTCTGCACATCATGTCAAGTAATTGCATTTTCAATTGGTTTGTTTTGATTGGGAAAGAAACAACCACTGCTCACATTGAAGATGTTAAAGTTTATTTAGAAGAAAAAAGTTACAAAGTAAATATTAAATATTAAAAAAGAGATTTTTTAGTTTAGTTTAGTTTTAGAAGTTTTTTTAGCACCCAGTGTCATTTAATGATCCACCATGTCAGATCACCAAGGACTGACAACTAGCACATGTTTATTGCTGAAAATAATCACTAAAGAATTATTTTTAGTGACATTTACAGACCATGTGTACATAGGTTTCAACATGTCAGGTGTACCAAGGATCTGATCTCTTGACCAAAATAAGAGGTTTCGGGGCACCAATCCTGCACAGCTACCATGTAGATAAAGCATTTACCTATAGAAGACTTATAGACATTGGGCCTGTTTTATTAAAGCTCTTACAGTCCAGTGAATATAGACTATCATGGGTGAACCTGGGTGATCCAGCAAACCATAAATGGATTTGGTCAGGAATTGAAAACATTTGCTAACTAATTACAAATGTTTTTTTAAGAGATCAATTACAAGTTTGCTCAGTCACTGTCATAGTACCTGTAGGTTCCACCGGTGATCTCGGATGAACTGTCCCGTTGAATCCCATTGCCAAGCTGTCAGGTTTTGCAAAGCTCCTTGTCATTGCGTGACAAAGATAGCAGATACATGTGCAGCTGCACTCCCTTAGCATGCATATCAATCGGCAGGTATGCATGGACACAGCCCAGGAAAGAAAGGGCTCCTTAAAGGACCAGAGGCTATTTAAGCTTCAGCAGTGGTGGCAGCTGGTGCTCTGACTTTGCCCCAGTTAGCTTGCTATTCTGTGCTTAAACCTGACCATTTGCATGGACCTTGGATTTCAACTCCCTGCCGTCTACCCTCACCATTTGCCTGAACCTCGCATTACACCTGCCTGCCGCCTGCTCTGACCGTTACTTTGATCTGTGATTTTGCTTACTTTTCTATCCCTCACCTGCTGGACACCACCTGTCTCCATAGCAAAGCATCTTCATTCCTCCTCCTCACGTAGGGTGCCTATAAGGGTCATGACCATGACAGCCTCTAACGTTACCAGCCCATCACCCCTTGCGCGGTGCCCTGATGAAGACCTGGTGTAACTTAGACTCCACACTTCAGGTGATCCCCTGCTACCTGCCTAAAAAGACTTTAACAATCACCCTGGTTCTCCAATGATAGTCTATCTTCTCCAGACATGGAGAGCTTTAATAATTTAGGTGCGGTAAGTTTACTTTTTTACACTTTTGGGAAGTGAGCATATAAGTTTTAGGTAAACAAGCTAAACTTACCTTAAAAACCTGAATAGTTTGGCTTGGATCCCCCTTCATCCTCCTCAGTGCTGGTCCTGTAGAAATGGCAGAACCTTGAGAAATTGATGCCAGGATATCTTATGTTTATAGTGCTCAGCTCGTCACCATCCTTCTGGGAGATTTATAGTGGGAAGAGGGTTCTGCCTCCAACAACCATGAGAACACCCCAAAGGTATAATTGCCTGAATGATGATGGGTGCTCTACATAAAAGATATCATGGCATCCAATGCTTCCAGTTCTAAAGGACTGTCACCGAATTAACATCGGGGTTCAGCCGTTGTTAACACTGCACACTTTAAGAAACGTTCCTGTTAGTTGACGGATCTTAAGGGTAGGAACCTGTTATGTATCTACTGATGAACTGGGGACTGTTTACTGGGGACTGAGAGAATCTCCATTGCAGGCGAATCTTATTTCGCCTGCAGTCACAGCTGATTGGAGGCACCCGCGTGCCTCCAATCAGCTGTGACCGCAGGTTCCCGCAGTCACTGGGCTGTACTTATCAATGATAAGTACAGCCCAGGGACTGTGGGAACCTGCACCGCGGACTTCAATGGAATTCGCAAAATCGATTAGCCGAAATTTTGCGGACCCACCAGAAGTTCGAGGAAATTTCCGCAACTGTCAGAGGCATTCTGGCTCATCCCTAGTTAGAACATTTATTTTAAAAATACAAATATTCTCTAAAAAATCTTTTTATTTTAAAAGCTATTTTTTGTTTTGTACATATGGCAAAATAATTCTGATTTTAACTGGTTAGTCCAAGCTCATGATGGGGGCTTTAAAAAATGTTAAAGTGAAGTTTAGAAAATAAAACAGGGGTTCTCCAACCTTTTAAACCTATAGCCCAAAAATTTCAATTGTTATCACCAGGTTCTAAGAAGAGAATTATTATCAAATTTTTGCAAAGCAACACAATAACAAAGGCTGAATAAAGAAATTCAAAACCAGTTACCATATGTTTCCTATTTGTAAAGCAGTAAAGTGAAAATTTAACATATTGGTAATTAAACAACTATTATTATTACTATCATCATTTTTATCATTAATAAACAGGATTTATATAGCACCAACATATTACACAGCGCTGTACATAAAATATGGTTGCAAATGACAGACAGATACAGACAGTGACACAGGAAGAGAAGAGCACCCTGCCCTGAAGATCTAAGATGTGGGGGAATCTAAGAGGTGGGGGAAGTAGCACACAAAAATAATTATTAAAAAAAGAATAGACTCCTGAGTATCATTTCAGTAGGATTTCGAAAGACCTGCAGCAGCTGTGCGCACCAGAAGAAGAATGATGATGTTGCGTGCATATGCACTGCGGCAAACATTGGGTAAGGTGTACAGGAGTAGGTAAATCACAATGCAGAATAGGGAAAGCATTCTGCAGATTACAGTAAAGGAGGGGAAATATTAGGGAATAAACAGGACAGAGCAATGAATGAGTATGGAAAGAGGTGTTGAAGAATAGGGAAAATGCATCACAAAATAATTTAGGAGGCAGCAAAGGAATACAAAATACAGGGTGCAGAATAAAGAAAAAAAGTGGTGAGAAACAGGGGAAACACAACGCAGAATAATCAATGAAGAACATTTTATGTACAGGTAGTCCCCGGGGTACATACGAGATAGGGACTGTAAGTTTGTTCTTAATTTGAATTTGTATGTAAGTCGGAACAGGTATATTATTTTAATAAATGTAATTAGGACAGATGTTTGTCTCAACATATTATTAGTGGTGTCAGTTATTGTATAATATCCTCACTGTGAATTAATCACAAACAAAGAAAAAAAATACTTTTTGGAGCCTAGACATTCATTAACTTCTGGAGCAAGCTGTGCTTTGATGTCCAAAAAGAGATACCTGCAGAGTTTGTCTTGGTCATTAAAGAGTTACAAGATGTTACAGATTAGCTCAGCTCATAAATTCACCCACAACCTCAGCTGTGTTTAGCTAATTTCTTCTGCAAGTCATGCAAACTGCCTCCCTCTCCCCTCCCCCCCATCAAGCCCCCATCCTGCACATGAGCAAGCAGGGAAGCCCAATTCGTATCTAGGAGTCGACTGTATGTCAGATGTCCTTAACTTGGGGACTACCTGTACTAGATAAACAGGTACAGAAAATAGCATGTCCGATGAAAAGTCCCAATGCTTCACCTAGGCTCCAAACCATCTATCTATCTCTGTAGTGTTCACCGGTAGAGAACCCTACAATTAGTTGTGCCATTCCAGAACTTGGTTGTCCCTTGGACTTAGATAAGCAAAGGACGGTGCCTGTTCAGGGCAAGGATTGGCAGACAACCAGGTAACCCACACAGGTGGTCAGGGCCAGAGGTAAAATTCATGTCAGTCAGGAGATACATACCAAAAAATTAGGCTCCTCGGGGCAGGGTCCTCTACTCCTGTGTCATTGTATGTGTCTCTCTGTTATTTGCAACCCACATTTAATGTACAGCACTGCGTAATATGTTGGTGCTATATAAATACTGTTTAATAATAAGAAGAAGTTAGACATTTTTTGGTTGGTAGACAACAAGCCACAGGTCATATACAGCAAATCAGTCAGCCAGGTGGAAAATACAAGGAGGTTAGAAAAATCTTGGGTGGATAGGAACAATCCAGGTATTATGTCCAAGAGATCAGTCAGCCAGGTGGAAAATACAAGGAGGTTAGAAAAATCTTGGGTGGGTAGGAACAATCCAGGTATTATGTTCAAGATATCAGTCAGCCAGGTGGATAATCGAAGGGAGCCTGAAAGTTTGTAGTCAAGAGAGAACAAGCCAAAAGTCAGTCCAGGCAAACGGTGAATAATCAGTCAATATCAAGTATGCAACAGAAAATCAGAAACAAAAGCACACCCTAGCTTGTGCCCAGATCAGAAAGTAGGTCTATAATGACCCTGGCCATTTAGGAATCAAGGTGCAGAGTCAGTGGAAGAGCAGATTTCGGGCTTCCAATTGTCACCTAATTGCCGGAAGTGACCAGAAGAGTACAGAAACAAAACAGAAAGACTTCAAATCCAAAAAAGAGTGCTTTGTATTTCTTTAATAGATTTTAGAATTATAATTTAGATTATTTCCTGTTTGTTTGCTGGCAGACCCAAGTATCCAATATACAAAATAAGTAATGTGTAACAATTGGTAATGTGCTATATAAATGCCATAATTCATAGCATGATAACTTTTGTTCCTTGGTGATGTTTTCCCAAATCAGCTCTCATACAAAGACACGGCTTAAAACCCTCTTAACACACTTACTGCCCCAGTTGCTTCATTCTGTAATATCTTTAATAATAACCCATTAGTCTCCAAATAAAAGGGCAAAACCAAAACATGTTTTGTTCCAAAGTTTTACATAAACTGTAAAAAAAAAAATCCCTAATTTAATTCAGATGTTCAGCGTTTGTTCCTTTTACTATTATTTCTACTATCATTACATTAGTACGCCATCATGTCTCTTGATTCTATAATCTAATACAAGAGTGAGCAAAACAAACAGAAATCATTGTCACTGCTATTGTTACAGAAGAAAGAATAATTAGGAAAATGAGAAACTATTCAGAGAAGTCAGTAGAATGGTTTTGGCATCAAAACTTTTCATAACTAGTTTTTATTTTATATCTGTTATGTTTTTTATATGGAGTGAAAAAACCAAAGTATATCTATGTTCCAAACTTTTCTTTTTCATTTTGGATATATGGAAGATTGGTGAAAACCCTTTGAGATTTTTCTCAACTTCTTTTTCTACAAAAAAATGGGAAAAACTGGTAAAAAAAAATGTCTGAAACTGCAGGGAATGGAGAATTCTTCCAAGTACCAAATAAAACAATCAAGCCTGTATATCTAAGAGACCATCTCAGGAAGTGGGCATGCAGTTTTTGTTGTTTTCATGTAATGCAGTAAATGATATATCATGGGTTGGAACTCGAGTCGCAAGACTTGGACTTGAGTCAGACTCAAGTCGCTTAATGAACGACTTGCAACTCGCCTTGGGGGTTTTGCCCAGTGACTTGTAATTCGACTTGCTTTCTCTCCGGACAGCTGAAGAAGATGGGAGGAATGAAAGGAAGCTTCTGTAACACTGCCTTTCTCCCCGCTTTCTTTGCATTCTAAGTCCATGGCTTTCCCCTCAGACAGCTGAAAGGGATGGGGAGGAAGGCGATGTTACAGAAACCTCACTGTCTTCCTCCCCTTCCCCTTCAGATCACCTGTCAGAGGAGAAAGCCGAACTAAGTAAATTTAGTAAAGCAAGGAATGTGGGGAGGGTGGTGTTACAGAAGCCTCACTGTCTTACTGTCTTCCTCCCTTCCCACTTCAGCTGTCAGAGGAGAAAGCTGTGGACCTAGCATTCTTCAGTATACCGCCTTTGTACAATACACATTACATATTCCCTTTAACAGCAACACTTTTTGAGTTCAGGTACACTTTAGGAACAGATTTTACTGCTTGACCATATAATTTATAATGGGAACAATGCTCAGTTCAAAGCTATTGGTTAATCTAAATGCCCTCCTCTGTGTATACTCAACTTCCACTGGAAGACATAGCCAACAGCGGACCCCTGTGCAGAACGGACTTTTGTTGGCTGAGAAGGGTCCAGGGCCCATCTGCAGTGGCACACTTAGCACCTCCATATGCCCACCACTGTCAACTTCCCACCCCCTGCCCTAAAGAGAAATACTTGGTATTTCAGTTACTGGGAAACATGCATCTTCCTTCATTTCCTCCACCATGCAGTACTGAATGTCTTCGTGGCCTCCCAACGGTCTATGATTTGGAGGGACTGTCCTTTTTTATACCTCCCAACTGTCTCTGATTTGGAGGGACTGTCCGTCTTCATACGTCCCAACAGTCTCTGATTTGGAGGGACTGTCCCTCTTCATTCCTCCCAACTGTCTCTGATTTGGAAGGACTGTACCTCTTCATTCCTCCCAACTGTCTCTGATTTGGAGGGACTGTCCCTCTTCATTCCTCCCAACTGTCTCTGATTTGGATGGACTGTCCCTCTTCATACCCCCAACTGTCCCTGATTTGGAGGATCCACGTAGGTCTCTTTTGAATCTAAGTACCTCTGTCCCTTATTCCTCCTAGTTGTCCCTTTCATACGGTTGATATCCACATTTCGTCCCTCTTCCCTAAAAGTTGGGAGATATGTGTATAAATAAATCATGGGTATTTCTGTACTATAAGGAAATGGAAAATGGAAATTCCTCCTTAAATAAACCCCAAGAAAGTTTATTAGAATAACAGTAGATCTGTATTAGCACAGTGCCATACTTGGTGGACTATTCGGTGTAACATTATATTCTACCACTAGGTGTCACCAGCCGCACAGTAAAGTGCTCAGGTTAGCAGCAGCTGCTGAGCACATAGACCAATGGTACCATGCACATAGGAAAGTTCACACTTGTTAGTGAAAGTTCACTGGAGCTGAATGAGCTGTCAAGTGCACTAAATGTAGCAGCTGCATTATTTCTCTTTCTGCATTGCAGCATTTTATATATATTTCCCCCCTCCTTTTAGATTGTAAGCTCTTCCGGGCTGGGTCCTCCCCTCCTGCGTCACTGTCTAAATCTGTCATTTGCAAACCCTATTTAATGTACAGCGCTGCGTAATATGTTGGCGCTATATAAGTACATCTTATTATTATAAATAATATTAATAATATTATACACTTGATGCACAGTGCTGCAATGGTATAAATTACAAATGTGATGTTTCTTTCTCCGGTAATGAGCAGATTTATATTGCTGCAGAGGGTGGCACCAGACAGAAAATGAGGCAGGCGCTTTCTGATTTGCTGCAGTTTCTAATGTACATTGGGGAAACCTAAAAGTAGGCAATACATCAGAGTAAGTCATTACAGTTCAGGGACCTGTACAGTGTGCAAGACTTAAGGGGAGGCTGGAGGGCAGATTTACAGAAAATCTATACCAAGGCAAATAATAGAGATGAGATTGATAATTTAGTTCTTTGAATACCAGTTTCCTGGCTGTCTCTGGTTTCAGCATTTTTTATTGGATCCGTAGCAAGCATGCAGCTACAACAGTGAATGCAGAACTCAACGTATGGATATTTCCATCCAAACTACCGATATCTTCAGAAGGAAGGATGAGCAATGGAAGTTCTTTTATTCTCAAGTGAACCTCAATATGGTTGGAAAAAAATCACATCACCAAACACATCTCCTAGATTGTAAGCTCTTTGGGGCAGGGTCCTCTCCTCCTCCTGTGTCACTGTCTGTATTCGTCTGTCATTTGCAACCCCTATTTAATATACAGCGCTGCATAATATGTTGGTGCTATATAAATCCTGTTTAATGTTAATATTAATATTATTAATAGATTAAATATGAAATGTTATTTTAATCTATCTGTTCTCTTCCTGTAGATACTGAGACCATCCAGAGGAGGGAACCCACAGCCCATTCTGCACCTCTACAACCATTTATTGGAATTCATTATAACTTCTACCTATCAATTCTGCACAGGGGCACAAGACAGATCGTGAACATTAATTGAGTAAATATTATCAAGCCAATGATTATCAAGAAAACAATCTGGAAAACTTTTTAAATCCCATACATTATTGTTGGTGTTCACATTGTGAAAATGATTTACAATTAGATTGAAGGTTAGTATAGCACAGTGATTCTCAAACACAATTCCTCCAGAAGTTTCCAGGGGTCCCCTGAGCAATGAGAAATTTGTGTTTCTCAGGTCAGTTTAGGTGACACCAATGATCTTTTTGGCTATCTCTAAGGGTGACATTCTTCCCAATGGCCAGCAATGTAAGAGGAATTCTTCCCACTGACCACCACACTAAAGTAAGGAGAGATTCCCTAAAACCTGAAAGTTATTTATAAGTGTTTACTATTTTTAAAAGTTTGAGAAAGTTACACATACATGTAGTTTATATATTCTCCTGCCATCAGCATGGGGAAAAACAGCATAAAATACATTCACTGATTTATTGTGCAAAATAGTAATAATAAACTGTATCAATTGTGTATTGTGTAATCAATAACTGATATAAAAAATGAAAATTGTGGGTTTTTGTTAACTATTTGGCCAGTGATGTTTTAAAAATTTATTTTATTTTCTGTAAATATAAAGTCTACATCAGGAGTGCCCAAGAGGTGGATAACAATCTACAGGTAGATCACAAAGGTAACGCGAGTAGATTGCGGAGCTCTGCCTTTCAAAATGAACCCAATGCTGCACAGGGGTTAATAAATCCAAGTTTTTATTGTTGGTAGGTCATTTTAAAAGTAGCTTGCAAGCCAAGAAAGTGTGGGAACCCCCGGTCTTCATGGTTTTCAGTAATATAATTTGTGTTATTTAAAATTACTGACCATTATATTTCTGGTACAAAGCTTTGCAAAGTTAGGTGTAAAAAAACTTTTAATGCACAAAAATCCTCAAAAATATAATAAGTTGGGGGAGAAAAGTTATGTGTGCTTTTGAAGGTTAAAGAAGACCGATCATCATGTTTTTACTATTATGTCAAAGGGTGACTTTATAACTTTTTTAACTGTTTCTTCAGTTTTTTTTTTTATATTATATTTTTGTTACTTTTTTTTGGGGGGGGGGGACATCAGGCATCCCGGGAGGCTCTTGGGTGCTCCTTTTGCACATGCTCAAGCATCTCAGGCATGTGCAGAAGGAGCCTTTTTGCGCATAGAAAAAAATTTGCCGATCTTGCGCTTGGGTTGGGTGATGTAGGATGAAGAACCCAAAAGAAGAGTCGAAGATGACGATGTGGGATCCGATGCAGGACACCCCTGGAGCGATCAGACTGCCCTGCGGGATTGAAGGTTAGTGTATGTTTTTTTGGGTTTCCCATTTTAAAAAAATCAGAAGGTTTGTTTATATATACGCATTGCGAGATTGGGTCATATAAGGAAGAACCAGGAAGACAGAAGAACAAACATGATGACGCTGGACAGAACGGTGAAAGCGAGCCAGTGCAGGACTCGAAGGGCTTTTTATTAATGGATCCAGGACTTTTCACAAATAAAGATCTTTTTTTTGTCTTTTTTTTTAATGAAAGTTTTGCAAAAGTATTTTGTTACTTTCATTTTTTATTACTGGTAGAGTATCTTTAGTTTATGTCATTAGCAGATCTAAGGTCACACTTCTGCAATTGTTATTTCACTTATTTCTGTATTTTAATGGTTGTTTCTGCTTTGTAATACAAAGAAATTCTGATAGATGATGATTGATCGAAGTGGGTTAGCTGCAGCGGGACGTATTGAAGGTAAATGCCTGAAACTTTGTTAGAGATATTTTAGGACAAATCTCCTAAATGGAAAATCCTTGAATCAATTCAGAGAATATAATGATAGATTTTAAGATCTACTAAGGTCTCTTTATATAAAACAGACATTCACGTGGTAGAGAATCTTCCAGGTCCATATGTTTTATTGGTTGCATGGTATCAATGTTTCAGTGAATGTCAGATTCACTGCTTTATAAATAGTTCCCTGTGTGTTTGTGAGAGTAATTAAAGCAATGTTTTATGGGTATAATGACTGTGCCATATGTGTGCTGTGTATACAACCAGCAGGCTCAGGTTCTAATTAACTATTTCCCTTCCTACTGTCTACACATTAGGCCTAATGTGATAAAGCTCCACAAGACAAAGATATGAAAATAGACTATCATAGGGAACCTGGGTGATGCAGCAAATCTTGAATGGATTTCCTAAAAATCATTAGCTATTAGTTGGCAAATGTTTTCAGTCCTAGACCAGATCCGCTCCAGGTTTGCTGAATGGCAAGCGCAATATACGCTGGATCTTTCCTCTCCTTGGAGTAGCCGGGTGCCCTAGGTGCTTTGTAACTTCAGCAGCTCCCCCAAATATCTCACCTCTCCTGTGATAAAAAAAAGGTTCATTTTTACCAATTATTCCTAAAAATAACCTCTTCCCTACAGACTATTATTTGAATTTTATGTACTTTTACATTAATAAATTGCCCGGGCAGAGTATTAGTCCGCTTATTATATGCAATTATATGTCAATGTAATGCAGCACGGTGGCTCTGAGGTTAGCACTCTGGCCTTTGCAGCACTAGGTCCCAGATTCAAATCTTGGCTAGGACCCTATGTGCATGGAGTTTGCAGGTTCCCCCTGTGTTTGCAGGGGGGGTGGGGAATATGCGCTGTATACTATGTTGGTGCTATATAACAAGTTAATAATAATGAGATGTATAATGATTGGAAAGCTGAGTGGCATCAATGGCTCCCCTGCTGATCTTTGGCTATGGACTTCACACAAATCAGAATTATTAGGATATGGGAAGGATTTATTAGCAAGTACACTTTGTCAATATCTTCTTTATTGGCAACAATGAAAGTAAAGGTGCATACAGATGGGATATTTCTGACACTGGAAACAATCTTTCAGTGACAATAGAACCAACCGGTGCTGTTCTGTTCTATGGAGAGGACAAGCAGGAGGCTCCCCGCTGCATGCTCCCCCCTAAATAATGTCAGGGTGAAACAACAATCACGACCCGTACATTAGATTAGGGAGACAACCCAGATCAGCCTTTTTAACATGGGGGAACCCTTGAAACAACATTTAGGTAATCAGGGAACCCCTACTATAATTACTATATCCACAGTTCATCGTATATTAGCTTGGTGGTCGATAGGAAGAGTCCTTCCTACATTGCTGACCATTGTGAAGAATGTCGCCCTTACAGATAGCCAAATAAACCGTTGGTGTCACTTAAACTGACCTGAGAGGTGCAAATTGTTCATTGCTCAGGGAACCCCCAGCAACCTCTGGAGGAACTCTGGTTGGAATACACTGATCTATATGTGCATACCTTGAGCCCATTGATTTTCTTACATTGGACTGGAGATACCATGCTAACATTTTACAATGACCTTGATTTGGCACACACCATGATGAGACACATGCAATGCTCCATTTATTCCCAACACTAGATCATACATATACTATATATATATATATATATATATATATCATATACCATGGACAGACAGGAAAGGGTTAACCCTGGGATACCCAGCAATATAGAAGCACAATAACAGAGTAATAGGATGGAGATGTAAATGGTTAATGATATGTGAGCTAGTGGTGACTTCACTGCTTTCAATGAATCATTACAGGAAAGGCCTGACTTTAGGGTTCTGCTTCCTATACTAATTACACTAGAAGCATATATGATTACATAGGAGGGATCTGTTCTGCATCCGGAGTCTTGCTAATGTTACACTTTGGGTGATTAGTTTATTTTACTTTCTAAGAAACGTGGCCATGTGTCACCCTGACCACTGCATTTCCATCATTTTAAGCCTAGAAATTATCATTATTGTATATTTTTAATTTAATCTGGGCAGGTATAGTAATATAACCCAATTATCCCTAATGGAGTAAGTGCTACGTATACATGCTGTAATATTGTCGCCTTAGACAAATGATCATGATTGCCTCGGGTGAAAATCTGGCATCTCCCAATGTCGTTCATCAATTAGTCCTGGAGGATCAATGACAGACAGAGATGACTGCTGTACTTTACTGTAAAGGAGGGCACAGCAAGGTGCCACCTGTTCAGCCTCCCCACTCCATAGAACAGAACAGTGCTGTGTTTACAATGTTCATTCATTTACATTTAGTATACCAGTTTCATTTTATTTATTTCATTTAGTATACCAGTAATAATTTATTTATTTTATATTATTATTTATCTTTACGGGGATTTTCCGTAAATAAATAACTAAACAAATGTGTTTTTTATTAATTTATTTTATAATTAATCATTTATTTTACTTATGGGGAGGACGCAGTGCAGCTTCTCTGCTTCCCCGTTCCCTCCCCATAGCACAGATCAGCTCTGTTTGTACAGCAATCACTTATCCTATAATCATTTATCAGTAACAATCATTTATAGTGACAAATATTGAGGGGGTGGGAATTCACACTTGATGTTCACATTTACTAAGTTTAATGCATATCTTCAGGTAGCAATATGCATGGATACATTCCTGCATGCACCTGTCTATACCCTTTCAGTATGCATGAATGAACAGCCAACTATTATTAATATTAATATTATTACTATTATTTATATAGGATTTATATAGCGCCAACATATTACGCAGCGCTGTACATTAAATAGGGGTTGCAAATGACAGACTAATACAGACAATGACACAGGAGGAGGAGAGGACCCTGCCCTGAAGAGCTTACAATCTACTGACTACATCAACAACACATGTAACACACATTTGAAAGTGAATGTGCCCTAAAAGTAATTGCTGTCATGTAAAAACTTAAAGAAGCACCGTCCCCCTGCCCATGAGAAACAAAGGGACAATGGGCCTGATTTATTAAAGCTCTCCGAGGCTGGAGAAGATACACTTTCATCAGTAAAGCTGGGTGATCCAGCAAACCTGGAATAGATTTCTTAAAAGTAATTTTCTATTTGTTAGCAAATACTTTCAATACTGAACCAGATCCATTACAGGTTTGCAGGATCACCCAAGTTCACTGATGAAAGTTTATCTTCTCCAGCCTTGGAGAGCTTTAATAAATCAGGTCAATTTTCTTTGCAAAGCTGCTCCTATCTCCATCCCAAACCCAATTTTCCAGGAGTATTGGTCCTCTATCCCGTGCTCAGGACCTGTACATTACACGACTAGGCAAATGACTGCATTGCTCTCCATGACGTCCAACACCAACCATCACAAATGGCTAATGATCCAATATTATATGCTATGTTAATTTCTGTGGAGTTTTGCTTTAAATACCATGCACAGTGCTGGGTTCCCCTTATACTAGTGACCCGTTTCTTTATATTATGTAGATGTTTTCCAGCACATTACTTCCACCCCTGGTGTTTACCCCTTTCACATACCTTCCCTGGTCTTAATTTAGCTGGAGAAGAAGTTCCAAAAATACTTGTGAAGGCAACACAGCATTGCAAGACCTTAAGAAGAAAGAATCTCCTTGGTGTTAAATATCGAAGATGTCAGTGCTAATTATATCATCTGCAAGAGCTGTGTACAGTGCTATAAACTGCCTTTGTTTTTAACTTAATTACTGATGTTCCTCTGCTGGGTTTGTATTGCTGTATGTGTCTTAATTCTTACATTTTGTACTGATGGCATGCTTTGACATTCTGGCACATACAATTGGCCTGATTTAATAAAGCTCTCCAAGGCTGGAGCAGAAAGACTATCATGGGAGAACCTGGCTGATCCAGCAAACTAGAACCAATTTCATAAATATCTTTTGCTATTGGTGGCCAATTTTTTTCAGTCCTGGATCAGATTTATTCTAGGTTTGCTGGATCATTAAGGCTTCCTCCAGGCATATTAAGCTATGTACACACGTCCAATGGTTCTCACCCAATAATTGGCTCAGGGACGATATCAGACGAGAATCTGGCCTGTGTACAGCGCCCGTCATCCATCGTCCAAACGACTGTCCTGGCGGATCTACGAAAAGAGAATGCAAGAGAAGGGGGAGAGAGCACAGCGGGGTGCTGCTCCATCGTCCGCCACCCCGCCCTCTCCATAGAGCAGAATGGTGCTGTATGTACAACGCTCGTTCATGAATCGTGCAGTCCTTAGTCGTTGGAAAATATTGTGAAAGATCCTTTCCAACGACTATAATTGCATGTGTGTATGCAGCTTTAGTCGATCTTCTCCAGTCTTGGAGAGCTTTAATAAATCCGGCCTATAGTGTCATCAAGACAGCAGTGCAGGCCAAATATCCCCAAATGCCTCTTAAATTGCTGGCCAGTGGGAAGAATGTCACCCTTACAGATCGTTGGTGTCAGCTAAACTGACCCGAGAGGTGCTAATTGTTTATTGTTCAGGGATCCCCATATCAACCTCTTTAGGAATCCTGGATAAGAAACCAGAAAACTGTGTAATCCAACATAGCAGATTAATGAAGGACGGATCAGGAACAATCCCCGTGCACTCCTATGGAGTGGAGTGTCGCTCACTCGTCTGTATGGGGATTAAGGATCAGTTACTTATAAAGGCACGTAGATGCTGCAGCTTTTCTCATTACAACACCCAGGTTGCCCTGGTAGTTATAATGAAGGTGAACCCTCCCATTCGCAGATCAGTGCAAGAATGCAAGCAGAAATAAAAATCCTGATTTATTAAAGCTCTCCAAGACTGGAGAGGATACACTTTCATCAGTGAAACTGGGTGATCCAGCAAACTTGGAATGGATCTGGTCCAGAATTCAAAACATTTCCTGGCAAATAGCAAATTACTTTGAAGAAATCCTTTCCAGGTTTGCTGGATCACCCAGATTTACCGATGAACGTGTATCCTCTCCAGCTTTGGAGAGCTTTAATAAATCAGGCCCAAAGATGAAATGAAACCTGCTAAATTATTTACAATGCGGACTCCCCAGAGGGGATTGGATTTTGTATATAGCACTGTAGCTGTACTTTACATAGGAAACGGCACCTTTTCCAATCACTCTTCTCATAGAGATGAAATCACTTTAAAGAGGAACAAAAAGAAAATCAAATGAAAATGAATTGCCCGTCTACCAGTCTCATGGTAATAATGGATTAAATGGCGAACAAATTCTGTCGGAGATGTAGAAAATATAAAACAAGCAGACGCACATATAACTTTCCTGGAATAAAAGGTCTGTCACACTTTAGGGTAACATGATCGCTTTGCCCCCTTCTCAGTGTATTGTATTACCTCTTACATGAAAAGTAACTTAAAAAAAAAGTTCAAAAATCCCCCCACTGGAACCATAAAGTATGTGTGCATTAGGATGATATCGTTCAGGAATGTTTCAGAGAGCCGACAGATGCTGGAAACTAAAATAAATGTAAAAAATAAATGTGATTGCTATGGAAATCTTGATTTGTTTTCAGCAAGCAGCTTCTACTAAAATGCAAAAAATTGAGGCGAACTGTACCATAAAAGATAAACTTCTATTTTCCTAATAGATAACATATTTTGCATAGGGACTGTGTACCATAAAAAAATTCAATTTTTTTATATAATGTTTTTTTTTTTTATCTTTTCTTGCAGTTCCCTGGCCCTTTTGAACTATTTCCTGTCTACATGCAATGGACTACTCATTGCTTCCAGGTAATGACAACCGTGGATCATGTCTAAGCATCAGCATGGCACTTTTAATCTGCAGCTTTCCTTAAAAAATACTTGGTGGTCTTGCCATAAAGATATCACTTCATGCACTTCTAGTTATGGGGTGACAACTTTCACCTAATTGTGCTCCTGCATTGGCACGCTGTTACATACACCTTGCAGCACAGACACACATTGTGCATGGTGCACTCCTGCCACCATCAGCAATCTGGTCCTGGGAAATAATGGGCAGCTGACATTAAAGTCAGTGCAGGTAGTCAGGAAGACTGACTGAATCAACAGCAAGTGAGATGCAAGAATGGAGTTTAAAAAGTAAAAACAGCATTTAATAAAAATGCAATCATTTCTGAATCACTGTTGCAAGTGTGTACTACATGGTTGATGCGGTTAGGTAGCAATGAGATGCAGCAAAAGATGGAAAATGAACACGAGCTGATTTCTTTACCAATAAAACAATGTTGGTAAAGAGAGTCTGACCACAGACTGTTTAAGACAAGGGCTCCTGGGAGATGTAGCACTGCACCACTGCATTATGTGCATATTCAGTAACATTTGTCTGGGTCAGTATTTCTCAATCAGGGTTCTTCCAGAGGTTCCTAGAGGTTCCTTGAACAATAGCAGTTTGTGCCTCCCAGGTCAGTTTAAGTGACACCGATGATCTTTTTGTCTATCTGCAAGCGTGATATTTTTTTCCAATGGCCAGCACGGTACTACTACATTATTGTACTATGAGCTGCGGATATAGAAAGTATAGAAAGGGTTCCCTAAGACCCAAAAGTTATTTTTCAGGGTTCTCCCACGTTACAAAATTAAAGAAAGGCCGGCCTGGGCCGTCTCCCTAATAAAATGTACCATCCACTTTCATTTGTTTTTCTCTTTCCCCACCAAATCTATATTTCTCCCTATGCAGCTGCCGCCGTCACTCAACTGATGGGAGTGATTGTCTACACAAGACCTCCCGAAAACTGATAGATGTACGAGGTCAGGGAGAGAGGGGATATTTCATGTTTCAGGGTCTTTTCTATGCTTCAATAGCATTTGTTCCCCATACCTGATATGAAATATGTGTACAATTAGAAAATAGAAAATGTTTATTATACAGAATGAAAGTGAATATGCAGCACTTGTATCATATTAACTATAAGCCCCTTTGCGGGACAGTTAGTGACATGACTATGGACTTTGTAAAGCGCTACGTAATATGTCGGCGCTATATGTGTTATATTAATAAAGGCTTCAGCTATGATATTGTACAATACCTATATAGTTTGGGGGCAATTTGGGCTGTATTCCTAACAATGGAAATGATCACCTTGCAAACAATAATAAAGTTAGATTAGTGAATACGGTGATAAGTCACTTGGCAGAGAACACTCAATCAAATGCAAACATATTTAAAGAACGCTTTATTTTGTTCCACATGATTGAGCTTCATCTCATTTACTGAGATGAGTGAATGAGTAGATGAGTAGACATGAGTAGACATGAGTAGAGATAAGTAGAGATGAGTAGAGATGAGTAGGGGATAATACATTTTGCTATGTTAACAGCCTATATTGCTTTAGTAAATCATTTTCTTTGAGAATTGTATTGGCCAGGTTTTGGTCTGATCAATATACCATAGAAAGTGTTTTATTTTATGTTCAACAAGTGCAAAAATACCTGGATACTACCAGAAATGTAGTCTTCCTGTTAATTAATATTAACAGTATTTATATAGCCTATATATAATTTATATATAGGTTGCAAATGACAGACCGATACAGACAATGACACAGGAAGAGGGGAGGACCCTGCCCAGAAGAGCTTACAATCTAAGAAGGTGTTCTTAGCCATCTCAAGGCCATCTCAAGGACTACAGAACTCATTCATTCTTTCTACTGTATGCCATGGAAAAGAGAAGGTTTCTGTAGGCTGTTCCTTTTCTGATCTAGTAAGCTGAGTGATCATTGTCACCTTGAGATAGGAAATGTGACACTGCCATGATCACTAGCTTGACAAAAAAAAATAAAGCTAATGCAGCCACCTTAGTATTTACCCCAGAATTCTTTTTAAGCTGGGTGAGAAGAATCTGTAGGCGGAAGGAGGCCTCTGTATTGTGACCCAGCTTTTCAGTAACCACCCAAAAACAGCCGGGTGGATGAAAAGTGCCGGGTGGTGCACCCAGCTAACAAGGTCTGGGGAGAACACTGCCCTCATCTAAAACATCATAAAGTATAATATATTTCATTGATAATTTTGGCTTTCAGTGCAAAGTTTACAAACAAGACACATGGTTAAGCAGCTGAAAATGTGCTTTTATTTGTTTCAATAAAAAAATTAAATATAAAAATTTGTACAGAGATAAATTAGAAATTTACATATCAATAAAGACATATACAAAATATAACACCCATAAAAAGCAGTGTCTATATTTTCCAAAGAAGTTCACAAATTCATGTCTAACATGAGTAGATGACTTGTACCTGGAAGGTCGTGTCCACATGTCAATAGATGTTTCGTCAGCAGTACAGACAAAGCGCGGAAGGCCTCATTCTCATCTTTACATATAAATACACTGCTCAAGTGTCCGCTAGACTTCAAAGGCACAAGAGTGTTGTCTCTTTTTAAACTCACACTGATATAGATGCAGAGAGAAAAAATACAACTCCTATATAAATTATATTTCCATGAATTTTCAGCCTCTATTATACATTACAAGTGCATATTATTTGTTTTCCTTAATAAGCAACCACAACCTACATAGAGATACCAGCATAGTGCAGAGAAAGATCATTGCTTTCTAAGTAGATGCAGCAGACTCCCTACAGAGGTCGGACACACCCCCTGCGGAATCAGACCTACAGCTCTCCAATCAGCAAAGCTCATGCACCCAGCTGATTGGATAGCTTGGTATGACTCAGAAGGGGGTGTGTCAGACCTCAGCAGAGATCCTGCTATATTGTACTAATGTTCTTTTCTTTCAACGCAATCCAGACTGTTTAGATATTTTAAAAAATACAATATTCATTCATAGTTTTTTTTTAAGAGAAAAGACATACTATATTCATTCTGCAATTAAACCTTCCTATTCATAGATCTTTTTAAAACTATTTTCACCCAAGATTTAACTACAATTTACTGTGTAACTTTTTATCGCTTGAATCCAATGTGAATTTTGGGGGAAAATGTTACTTATCATGCCTAGCTCTCTACACATTCTCGACATGCCTTGGTACCATGATGAATTAGCTTCCACTATAAGAAGATTTCCTTTTTGAAAAATCCCACATGTGGCTTATTGCTGCCAGATATACAGACAGATACTAAACTAAGTGCCATTGTAAAATACAGCAAACATGAAGGTCATTCAAAAATTACTTTCAGGTACACAATATTATAACAACTTCAAAAGTATACCCAGAGAAAACACGCAAAAGCTTCCCCTTTATTATTGTCATCACGTACTATGGGATGCCTGTTCTGGCTAATAATAACATGGCTATTCCTTAAAAGGACCCCGCTGATGTAATGTGCAATTAATGTAAATTAAGGCAATTAAAATTAATTTGCTAGAAAAAAAAACTCCTTCCTTTCAAAACCCACTGGGGATTTTCTGCATGGTCTGGCTGCAATTTTGCAGAAGTAGAAACCCTATTAAATGATATTCTATCACAAATGTGTGTGAAGGTTCTTGTATATCTAGTAGTATAGAAAAACTCGTTCCCAACACTTTATGACCAAAAAATAGGAAAAGTCCCAATCCCATATATAGATACTACACATATATAGAATAAGAAATAGAAAAAAATAGAGCAGGGTTTTTTGCACAGAAAAAACTTATATTAGGTATAACAATCAATTGTTATACCTAATATAAGTTTTTTCTGTGCAAAAAACCATGCTCTATTTTTTTCTATTTATTATTCTGTAATATTTAGGGTTAGCACATAGTCTGTTAAAGAATCTATGTATCTTTAGGTCTCCACCAAGTATCTCTTGATTAACTTTGTACACACATATATATATAAAATTAGGAAGAAGTTACGTAAAGAAAAAGGAATTGTGGGAATTCTATTAAAATAAAGACATCAGATTATTTTATTATAATTCCAACAAATCCCTTTTCTTTAAGTAACTTGTTATCAGAGACAACTTGGTATAGAGATCATCGGATGGAACCACAGAAAGTAGTAGTAGACATCCAACACAAATGGAACTGTTGGATGCAAGGCGATAGCACTTGAAGCAAGTGAACAAAGGACTAATAGGAAAAGTATTAAAATTAATGTGGTTTTAGTAGTAGGCTTGCAAATAAATTTAAATAGGAGTTGTAAGTTTTCCCATGCTAATATGTTTTCCCAACATTTGACCTTCTATATCAAAAAGGCACCACACAAAGTTAACTAAATCTATATACAGTCACATAGCAAATAGTGCATTATTTTTTTCTCTTATAATCCATAGGAGCCTAGGCTTTCTTCCATGTATTTTCATTTATAGTGCATTTTGAACTAACCACAACAAGTTACACAAGCTGATCTTTAATGTCTGTTGACATAATTAATGTATTCCTTGCAGAGAAAGGTGATCAAACAGCTTGTGAGTCTGTAACCCTTGGAATGGGTACCCACTCCACTCATGGTAGGTATATTGCCTTTGGATAATATCCATTATGGGGGTGGAGGCAACAAAAGCCTCACCATGAAAACCAATACTGTGAGATCCATAATTCAAACAGGGTTGAATTGCAAATTGCTGGGTAATGCCTTCCTTGGAATTTGTGAATGCAACAGTGCTCTACTGAATTTTCCATATTGGGCCATTTTTCTATCATAGACAGTGGGATTGAGCCCTTTGCTGTTTGAATAAGGTGAGGTTTTTATTGTGCCCCATATCTCCTCAACTGCATCTTGTTAGTATCAATACTCTGGAACCAGTTTGCAATGTTAGTATGATCAAAAGTGGTTCTGGGCCTTTTGCAGGTCGCGGATGACTAAATGCATGGACTTCGGACTGCGCATATGAGGAAGCCATTTGTCAGTCAAAGGAGAAGAAACTTTCCCCCAAAGTGACATCATGATACCAGAACCTGCCCATTCCCCCATCGCAGATCTGAGCCTTGTGTTCAAAGACACAACTGCCCACCACCCTGACCCTGAAATGTCTCCGGGAGACATGGTCCGCAGCTCTGGCTGGTGCTCCTCCCAAGCGGGGTCCTTCTCCAGACCCCGCTAGTAGGTGCTCCGGCAAGAGCCACGACCCACCTGTCAGACAGCCGCAGGCCCACTAATAGACCAAAAAACGGGGGTTAGGGACCTCTGTCCTAGAGAAGAGCCTTTTCACAGGTGCATCAGGGGGTGCAGTATTTTTAGTGATGCTTCAGACAAGGCCAACCTTAAGAACACATCTGCCCATTGCAAAACTCAAGTAGGTTACTAGTGATTTAACATTTCTAATCCTACATGGGAACTGGGGGCTGGTTAGGTCAAAATGCACAAAAAATTAAAACACTTCAGTTCATAAGGCACCACAGAGAAAAACTCTGAAATCCAGTGTTCAATGGCTCTCTCTTTGTCTTTTTGTTAACTAGTATGTTACAGCTGTATCTTTAAATATGTCAAAATACACTTTGGGCCAAGCTTACTTAGAGAAGCTAGGATGCAAAACGTTGGGACATGTGCCCTGCACTTTAGCACTGCTTTGTTGACATGTCCCTCAGCCTGTTGTCTTGGAAGGAGCCTTCCAATCCTGTACAAGTTTTAAGACTTTACCACAAATATACCCTAAAAGAATTGCTTTCATACAGCATTGAAACACAAATATGAAAGACGGGACCATAAAAAGGCCCAGTGGTGAAGAATCATAGGTGTCAAATTAAGCTCTGCATTTCCTGAGGGCATCCACTTTTACATATTGGTCAACCTTTACATTTTAAAGCAAAGCATAAAGGAAGCCAAATGTATATTTCCAGCGCACCATTAAACTACAGAGCGCACATTCCGAAATGTCTACTAGATGAACCAATGATGTTTAAAGCCTTACAGCAAATTAGCTCGACTCAGGGCAACGTTCATAGGATTGTCTGCTTTGGCTATACCACAGTTTCATTCCCTTTGCCCGGTTTGACCCAAGCATCGGCCCTTTTCTTCCTTTTCACTTTTCCAGAGTTCACTAATTTGTTTGAACACTTTTGCCACGTATGGAGCGTCTTGGCAGACCAGATCCACATACCAGACGTGATGCCCACCAAAAGGGACATGAATATCTTGAGCATCTCCACAGCAATGTTAGAGTCATCGGCCGTGTATCGGAAAATGGTCCAATTGGAGATCTCATAAAAGTAGCAGGCGATCACACAGGTGGCCGGGACAGTGTATAAAACAGAGAAGACACCGATTTTCACCATTAATCGTTCTAACTTGTCCGTCTTGGTTCCATCTTTTTGAAGATTGGACCTGATTTTAAATAAAGCGACAAGACCAGCTGCTATAAACAAAGTTCCAATCACCAAGTAAGTGAAAAGTGGGGCCACAACAAAACCAGTTAGGGCATCAATGTTTTGATTGCCAACATAGCACAGACCGGTCAACTCGTCTGCATCAACAAGTCTCATGATCAGGATAACTATGGTCTTCACAGCTGGAATTGCCCAAGCAGCGATGTGGAAGTAGGAGCTATGCATTTCTATAGCTTCGTGTCCCCACTTAAGACCCGCTGCAAGAAACCAGGTCAGTGTCAAAATCACCCACCAGATGGAGCTAGCCATTCCAAAAAAATACATGAGCAAAAAAATAATAGCACATCCTGTGTTCTTTAGCCCTTCCTGGATGAGAACGGGTGCTGAAGCCTCCCCAAACTCACAGGATATTCTGTCTCGGCCCACGATCAATCTAACAATATAAGCAATGCTATAAATATTATAACACATGCTCAAAAAGATGATAGGTCTCTCAGGATAGGAGAAACGAGAGGAGTCAATCAAAAAAGTGAGGACGGTGAAAGCAGTGGATAAAAAGCACAAGCTGGCCCACACGGCCATCCAGATGTCAGTGAATTCCTTAGACAGGCGGCTGTAGAGACCTGCGTCATAACCGCACTTCAAGACGCAGCTCATGCTTCTCGATACCCAGGTGTACTGTTCTGAGTTTGGACCCATGGAGGTGCACTCTTCTCCCGGCTGCACAGCTGTTTTACTGTGCATTGGAACCTCCTCATCTCCAGGGCCTTCCATGCACATGTGATTGTGGTCATTTTGGGGTGGAAATTTGCTACAGTTCAAGCTTTCTGGCCAAGCAAATCCAAATTCCTTGAGGACAGGTTCACATCTTTTCTTTACAGAAAGGCACATGCCACCACAGGGGCCGATGGGGATGTTTATTTTCTCTGTACACATTGGAACGTACACAGAACAGAGGAAAAACTAAAGGAAAAAAACAAAACAAAACATGAGATTAGGGTGCATGAAAAAGTATTACAAACAAATATACTAAACATATATTATATATATAATGCAAAGATGCAAAGGGCAGTGTTCTCCCCAGCCCCTTTTAGCTGGGTGCACCACCGGGCACTTTTCTGTACCCACCTTGCTGTTTTTGGGGGGTTACTGAAAAGTTGGGTCACAATACAGGGACCGCCACCTGCCTACAGGGTCCTCCCATTTAGCCTAAAATACATTTCTGGGGAGAATACTGAAGGGTAACACATATTAGTATGCATGTATGTAATTTGGGACTGTTTGCATAAAAAAAGATATTTTACTTTTGTTTTAAGTTTTAGATCAAGGCTCCACCTAAAGCTAGAAGCTAGGTAGATAAAAAAGGGGCAAATTATTTCAGTTCAGTAATAATTCATACCGCTTTTTTAAATGTAGGCAGTATATGTATCTGAATTTATTTGCTATCAGCCTGAAACAGAGGAGCTCGAAGTAGGAAAGGAGAAACACCACAAAGTGCAAATTAAGTATTCTGCACTTCATGGTGACAGAACAGAGAACATCTCATCAGTTTATTACTACTCATGTTACTCTCCAGTAATGCAATAGGGGTGGCGAGAATACCTATAGGAAAAAGTTAAACTGCAGCTGGGCAGGTCAGGTCCCCTCCCTTCCTAGGCAGGTCTATGCCATGTAGATGTAAATCTCAGGAATAGATAGAAAAAGAAATATAAATCACTTGAAGGAAAAGGGGCTCTCATGTATAGATTTCATCAGCAATTTTAGTTATTTGCTTTGAGTTCAGCTTTAAGGAGTTGGAGGGTTTTTGCAACACCGAGTATGCAAAGGCGTAGGATTGCCAAAATGCAAAGATCTGGAGATCAGCTGTTCCTATTATTTTATTTCCTTTTATTTGCTCAATTATCTATAAAAGTATAAAAGAATACCTTTTAGAAAAGTATAAAAACATAAGTTATACATAACTTTTATTTGTAAAAGCAAATCTACAAATGTTCCATAAACAAAAGACCCCTGAAATGCATTAAATTGTTGGATGTATGGAAAAAAACAACACAATTTTAATAGGTTGTCTTCAGATCTTTTTTGCACTACTATATAATCTCTTACCCAGATACAAGTTCATTACATTGTTTAGGCTGGAACAAAGAAAGTTTTGGTAAAGTGATTGTATCAAAATTGTACAATCAAACTACATTCTGTATAGCAATCCTAACAGATATTATATATATATATATATATCATAGTAAAAAAAAAACACCTGTAATGGTAAAATCAACAAGTATTTTTTTTATATCCCCAGCATATTATTATATTATTTAAAACAATTCCTATGCATACTACAAAATGACAGATTGAGCTTTGATTTATATCACTACTAAACTTTTTAACTTTTCAATTTTTCACCCAACCTGGTACTCATCTTTTCAGTGTCATTTTGTTTGGCAAACCTAATACCCTCTCTTTTTAAGCTGTGAGGAGTTCAATCTATTGAAAGCCTGAGTTTAGAAATGTAATACAAGAGCTAATGTAAACTAAATACTTTCCTAATCAAGCCTGGGGTAAACACTAGTAAGAGCTCCTGGCACACAATGATTTATTTTATATTCAGGCCTGACCTTTCAACTTCTAAGCAATTTTGTTCCTAAACCATCTCTTAGACTTGGAGTTTTGTTAATCCGATGTATCATAAACTGTTTGCTTTTCTTGATTAACTGCTGTGAATTATCATGTAGCTTATCAGCAATCTTCCCACCCATAGGTAAACCCAGTAGAAGGACTCCATCTGGAAATCTTTCAACTGCCTCTTTGTTAAAACTTCCCTCTCTCCTCCACAGTCTCAATACTCACTTTCTTTTCATTTTGCTGCCTTAAAGCAATTATCACCGAGATCTCACTAATGGGGAATTCAATATGCCCTGTTTTTTTTCTAACAAGTTGAAATTAGCAGGCTTTCTAATCAGACTCCCACAGATGAAAAAAGGAAAACATGCAGAAAATTGATCAGCCCTTACATTCCTGTGGAGCAGTTTGTCACTCTTACAAAGAAATGAAATCCTTATATCAATAATGCATGCAAAGAGTCAAAGTGGATCACCTTGCAGCCAACCATCCACAAGCCTGGAGCCAAAAATTATCGCTAGGTTGCACTGGTGACTGGCAAGACTGAACTGTGCTTAAAAGTTATTGTGCGGGATGAAATATTCCAACTGGGGATTGTGCAAGTTTGAGCCTTTTAGGTTGTATAACCAAATAAATGAGCTAATGCCAAGTAATGTTGCAGATTAACAACACGTTCCAATCAAAACTGTGAATTTAAGCAAACCTTAGGGCAAAGCAACAGATAAGCTTTTAATCTTCTCATCCCCAGTGGCAAATACTTACCTTTCCTTCACTCCTCCAAATCTCTGCTTAGTGCCAAGAGACAAAGGAAATATCTGGTCCTTCTCAGTATGGAGGAGCATATGAATCTACGTTACCTTACGAGGCCAAATTTGGTTTGTAATATAGGGATTTTCTAGGAACTAGTGACATGTACCTGACCCAAGATGGATCAAAATGGTGGATTAAAAGTAATGTAAATGTTACATGGGAAAGGGCAGATTGAGTTTAGGAATTGCTTTAAATAGCCCATACCACCATGTTTAAAAAACACACAATAACAATAATAACAATAACAATATATAATAAACTGAAACATTTAGCTTGTATGTTTTAGAAGGAAGGCCGCCTTATGTTTGCTCATTTCAATTTGTGTATATATATATCATTCTTATTTCTTACATTACTGGAATTAAAAAAACACCAGAAATTCACATAATAGCCTAGCTACATCTTTTTTAAACATAAGCAAAAAATGACTTAGCAAGTGTAAAGAAAAAAATGGTTTCAATTTGTTTCTAGAAGTTTAGAAACCCCTGCTGTGTGTTTGAATAAGAGGGCTCGCAAGATTCTGTATCAAAAAGAAATATTAGGAAAAAAGCTAAGAATTCACTGTATCTGTTGTGTCCTTTGCAACTTTTTAACTGTAGCAACTGTTAGACGTCAAGCAGCTTATTAGAGAATGGAACTGCTGATCTAAATTTTGGAGCAACGCAGCAACTTTGCCACTCCATCACAGAAAACTGGATTAGTTTGACTTAACTTGTAGGTATTTATGAGTCTTTAATATATATATGAGAAAACTGTTATAATTGATAACTTCAAGAGGGGAAGAATGGAGACTTGAAAGGAATCCATTGATATGTCCATAGAGTTATTAAAATGAGACAGAGAAGGTGGAAGTTCAGCAGCAGAGATAAGAATGGCTTGGACTTGCACATATATATATGAGAGTGTTCCAATGGTCAAGCTGAGAACATGCTCTGACATTTTAGCTGTATTATCGGAGAAGAAGTGAATGTGGGAGAGAGACAATAAGAGGTAGGTAGTAGGTTATGTGAGTCTTAAATGAGAGACAGGAATCAAAAATTTCCCCTTAAGTAACAAAGTTGGAGAAATTAAGTCACCGCTCCACACAATAATTTTTTCAGGAAAGTAAAAGGAAATGATGTAACAAACATTACAAATTTTGTTTACTGATATAAAGTTTAAGGAGCTGAAAGCAGATACTCGGGAACATTAGGGAATAATGTTCAGAAACCAAAGGGTTGAGCAACGTGATTTAGGGAAATGCGCCAGCCAACAGACCATGATCATGGGCATACATGAAAATAAGGAGTTCAAGAACCTTGAGGAACACCAACCAACTAAGACCAAAGACACTGTGCAAATTTGAAACAATGAAATTCCTTTGTGACAGACATAATCTTTATCTTTACAAAGGGAATCTGAGCCACTTTCCACCTCTAGATAACTAAACCTGTCAAATGCACACTGCAGTAAAGTATTTCCTAATGATAGTCTACAAAAATAGGATTGTAAAAGATCCAGGGACCAGATAACAAATAAAACTTGACCTCAGTTTACAAACTAATAAATATTTGTTGGAGGGAAAGGAAGTGGATAAGGAAGATGGACATCCATTGTAGTATACTAGAATAATGAAATTAGGTCTTCGTCTATTTGAATTAGGTCTTGTCACTTAAAATAATAAGAAGTAGGGAGAAAGTTAGTAACTATTTACGCTGGTGGTATAAGATGCTTAGGGATCCTTGAGCCTTCATGGCATTTGTTTGCAATTTACGTACAGGTGCACTTTAATAAGAACACATGTTACTGGCTTGTCTATTAGAACCTAAGACTACATACTACTTCTAAACGTTCCAGCTATAGACAGACAAACACTTAAACCCTCTAACTATTTTTAACTGGAGTGTGATCTTCTGTACTTACTAACCATAGGCTGAGGGCCTAGACTTGTCAAGTGCACACTGCTTCTGAAAACTTTCTGTACATTATATTTCCCAAACAAGTTCTGCCTATAACACAATGCAAGACTTTGACATGAATGATCAATTGCATACTATTTCCCCTGAAACTTTATTTTTTGGAGAGTAGGAATAAATTTGAGCAAAGCCAACCGAAACGCCAAAGATGAGGATCAAAATGATTTTATAGATACTTGAAACTTCTAGGGGGGATTAGGAGGAATATTTGATTCACCATCAGTCATTAATTAGTTGACAACATTTTGGAGGGTTTTTTACATAGTATTTTGAACTTTATCATATGTTCCCGTTATAACATTACCCTCTGTAAGAAATTCAAGAACCCTTTCAATGAGATCTCGCCTCTGGGAATTCAACAGGTTAAAGAAGTCACTGTCCCACCAAACTCCACCTGTGACTCCATTGCTCTCTGGTATATTAGCCCTATCAAATGTTAAATTCTGACTATTCTCTTACCATAGCAAAGCAATTATTGTCATTCAAATTCACTAGAAACTTCAATTATTTCCAACCTGTACCTATACTGTCTGCTTTTGGAATGGTATATTTACTGTAAACATTTGCTGACAAAGAAACCCAGGCATCCATTTGTCAGAGTTAAGGCTTAAACTGCTTCTAGTTATATTATTGAGGAATGCAAATGCATGCGTTATTCTGACTGTGAGGGTAATTCAACTGCTACGGTTGGGGTCCACCCATGACAAAGAGACAGAATGATAAGGCCAACCTGGAGTAAACATGCCGCTTTACAATTTAATGAACCATAGCCAGTCCTCCAAAGTCACCTGAATCCAGACAAAGTCAATCAAGTCCTGTATAATAATACAAGACATTATTACTGGTCAAAGACTAACAGCAGTTAAAGCGGGCAAGGCAAACATGAGAGAGTACGTTAATTATTAACAAGAACAATTTCTATTTTATGTTTAAGTTAATGATAGTTTCTCAAATGACTCATTATAAAGGATTTCCACCAGGAAAGATTAAATAGTAATGTAATAACAATAACAATAAAGCGTAATGACTTATAAAAGATCATTTTATCCTTCACATGATTTCATTTTCTGGTATTTGCCAGACATAATATATAGTTTCCTATTACTCTTGGGAAGAGTGTGCCTAAATTTCTGGGTTTGCCCCTGTGCAAAGAAAGAGAGTCCCACTATACCTGTGGGATGGTTAATTTAGTTTACATTACAATGTGGAGAAAGGAAAGGTGGGACCGTTGGGACAGAGGCAAAATGTGAAGAACTAAAGCTAAAAAATGGATAACTAAACAAAAAGTCAAAACGTGGTGAACTAAAGCAAAAAGCCAATGAAAATCCCCATCACTGACGGCACCGAAGCCACCAATGCAGCACCAAAACCAGACATTCAACATCTACCATAAGCCAAAATCTATTTCAAGTCCTCAACAACTGATAGATTTGAAAGCTTTAGGGTGGTATCAGGACTTTCCACAGCAACAAATAAACCAAGGGGTGCAATAAGATGCCAAATGAGCCTGATTGCTGGGAAAAAATCAAAACCTTCATGGTTTCTCTTGGAAATACACCAGTGTTGAAAACTTTACAAACAAACTTTAAAATAAACATAAACTACCCAATTCACGTTCCTCGTTTTGCAACATTGGAATTCTAAGTAAATATGTTTAAACAAAAGGGGACAAAAAAAACAAAAAACAAAACAAACCAATACAGATTTCATAATCCAAGATAGCAAATAAAGCTGGATTTACATTACGCCACTATAAAAACCCTTCATATTAGCAGACGTATTTTTAGCAAGTGATGCGTTTTGTAGCAATTACTATTTAAACCTGTTAACTAGAATGCATTAACACGTGTTTATATGTTAGCCATTGTTGCTAGTTTACCTCCAAGCAAGGTGTGCTGGGCACAAAAATTCAAGTCAGTTTTTCCATGCAATGCGTATTAAAGGGGCCTAATGATTACAAGAAACAAATTAAAAATGTGCATCAGTGCATGTCAAAGCATTATAAAAATCATAACAATGCATACAAGTATAAAGTTAATCTTAAAGAAACAGCAATATCTTTTTGCAAAAGATGCAATATTTTGGACTAGAATGCCTAAAAGTGAACTTCCACCCCCAATGTGACCCCACACATTTCTGGCCACATACCCACCTGTAGTTGGCTGGAGCACCCATACTGTATGAGAGGGGTGAAGGTGGTAAGTTGAAGTTCTGCATCTGTTTGCAGTTCATGCCCCACTAGGTTGGGCATCTTGGTCACATTGTAGCCCAAATTCTGACACATGGAGATTCTGATTGGGTCGCAGCGCCTCTCCTCTTCATCCCCAAAACTGTACACTTCCATGGCCAAGGAGCACAGCACAGGCAAGTAGAAGAGCAAAGACCACAACATAGAACCCATCTTCTAGTCCACTGGTCACCATACAATAACCAAGCCTGGGATCAGAATACAAATCCTACAAACTTTTTGCTTTACTATGTCCACTCCAATAGTCCAGGCAAACCCAATGTTACAAAGTTCTTGGATGCTTTAACTTGTCCTTATAGTCCAGGCAGCCAGATCTTGAAATGAGAGATATAAGCAAATCCACAAAAAAAGTTACAAAGTTGCAGAAAGTTTCCTCCTTGGTGTAATCCAGGGGAAAGGAGGAGATCAGTTGTGCTGCAGAACAATGGTCAACCTCCTCCAGATTGTATGACCACAGGCAGAGATGTCTAGCTGAGCTCTCCTGCAAGCTCAATGGCTCAAATAGCTGGAGCTGAGCTGCTTCTAACTGCAAGAGGAGGAGGCAGGGGAGGGATGGATGTGGAGCCTGCTGCTCTCAGAGTACGGTATCCATTGAGGCTCAGATCAGGCTAAGGATCTCAAGTTTCCTTCTGTAAAGCTCAGGCTACAATGTTGTTACATTAACTCCTCCTGTGCCTAGATGACCTGTCCTCCAGAAAGGGGAGTAAAGAATCCTTCCCCCAATTCTGCCTCCCAATCTGACCTGAAGGGTTAATGAGGTTTCCTGTGTTGCTAAGGGAATTTCTCTCTAGAGATTTTCACACTGGTATCAGATAAACCTTTCAGACTGTAATTTAGGGATTCCTAAGGATTTTGGTCTGGGGTTGTGTGTGTTTGTCTTGCACTCAAGTTACACTGTGTGAAAGCGCTGGAGGTCAAGAAGGGAATTCACACTCCTTACTATGGAGACCCCATAAAGATGGCCGTTAGGTTATTATTACATATTTATATATAGAGTCAATATTTTAAGGTGTTTTATAGAGTGGGTTGGTAATTCACCAGTTGTCCCTCGAAAAAGTTCAGCATGGAGGTTAGCACTCAGGACTTTGCAGCGCTAGGTCCCAGGTTTGAATCTCGGCCAGGACACTATCGGCATGGAGTTTGACGGTTCTCCTTGTGTTTGCGTGGGTTTCCTCCCTATTTCAAAAACATGCAGTAAGATTATTTAGTTTAATTGGCTGCCCCCTAAAATTGACCTTAGACTGCATTAAAAAGATTAAAAGACATTACCATATGACTATGGTAGGGACATTAGATTGTGAGCTCCTTTGAGGGACAGCTAGTGACATGACTATGGAGCGTTATGTAATATGTCAGTGCTATATAAATACTGTGTAATAATAATAAGGCAGGGCTGTTAGATTCTAGTCCTCGAGGGCCACATGGGAAGCAGGATGTAAACTAGGTATCATATTCTGATTCTTTTTAAACCACGTTAAAGGTAAAGCCATCTAATAAATAGGGTATGTATCCTGGCTTTTAATGAATGGAGCCCAGCTATGATATTGTACAATACCTATATAGTTTGGGGGCAATTTGGTATGTACACTTAACAATGGAAATGATCACATTGCAAATGATAATAAAGTTAGATTAGTGAATACGGTGATAAGTCACTTGGCAGAGAACACTCAATCAAATGCAAACATATTTAAAGAACGCTTTATTTTGTTGCACATGATTGAGCTTCACCTCACTAAAGCTGCGTACACACGGCAAATTTTGTCTCGCCCGATAATCGGTATCGGCCAATTATCGGGCGAAAATCTGCCGTGTGTACAGTCGGTCGTCGTCCATCGTCCGACGACCGTCCTGGCGGATCCATGGACGATGGACGACGACCGATCCTAATGAAAGGGAAGGGGAGAGCGCGCAGCAGGGTGCCGCTCCGTCGCTCTCCCCCTCCCCTCTCCATAGAGCATGAACGGTGCTGTATGTACAGCATTGTTCATGCATCGTGCAGTCTTTTCTCGTTGGAAAGGATCGTGAAAGATCCTTTCCAACGAGAAAAATTGCAGGTGTGTATGCAGCTTAAGTGAAATATCCCTGGCAAGGGGATAATACATTTTGCTATGTTAACAGCCTATATTGCTTTAGTAAATCAATCTCGTTGTGAGGGTGAATTGGATTTGCCCCTTTTGGTCTGATCAATATACCATAGAAAGTGTTTTATTTTATGTTCAACAAGTGCAAAAATACCTGGATACTACCAGAAATGTTCTGACCATCGTCATGTCCCTAGGATAATCTAAGACTAGTTTTGGAGGGAAGCCAATTAGCCGACTGTTATGTTTTAAGAATGAGAGAGAAAACTGAAATGTTCAGTGGAAACCCTTCTAAACATGGAAAGGACATGTAAACTTCACGTAGATAGTGTCCTGACTCAAATCTTGACCCTAGTGCAAGAAGGCAAGAGTGCTAGCTGCAAGGTCATGCAGCTGTTAATATTAGTATTAAACATTATTATTATAACACCAACATATTACGCAGCGCTGTACATTAAATAGGGGTTGTAAATGACAGACAGATACAGACAGTGACACAGGAGGAGGAGAGAGCCTGCCCGAAGAGCTTACAATCTAGGGGATGTTGCTTTTTGATCATGCCAAATGCTCGTTTCGTAGGAGCATGTGTGTCGAAGCTGGCTTGACCTGCAGCTCTAACATGCACATGTGTCCTGGTTAAGATTCAATCCTTGACTGTAGCGCAGAAATACAGGAGTGCTAGTCACAACGCCATGTAGATGCAGTCAGGCCATACAGTTGTTTTTTTAATCAGATATTTTGGAATCATGCATCAGGTTTATTTCACCTGTGTGTGTCAAAGCTACCTTGTCCCGCAACTCTTACATTCACACAAACATGGAACGAACATGCACATGTCATGCACATAGTGTCCTGGTCAATATTCATACCATGACTATAGAGCAGAAGGCAGGAGTGCTAGCTACAACGTCATGCAGATGCAGTTTGACCATACAGTTTTTTTCTTAATCAGTTGTTTTATTATATATGCATCATGTTTCTTTTGCAGGAGCAAAGCTAACTTGTGCTGCAACTCTTACTCTCACAGAAACATGGAAAGAACACGCAAACTTCATTTAGATAGTGTCCTGGTCAACATTTAAACCTTGACCCTAGAGCAGAAAGGCAAGAGTGCTAGCCAAAACGTCACACAGATGCAGTCTGACCATAGAGTTGTATTTCAATCAGTTATTTTGTGATCTTGCATTTCTAGAGCTGCCCCGACTCTCTGGAATGGTCTTGCTCATGCTATTCGGCTCGCTCCTACTTTCTGCTCATTTAGAGAGAACTCAAAACCCATTTTTTTTTCAAAACTTGCCTACCCATCTTCTTCTGTCTTTTGAAATTGTCACTACTTCCCACCACTCCATATCTCCTCTCCTATTGTATGTAAATTCCCCCACCTACTAGATTGTAAGCTCTTCGGGGCAGGGTCCTCTCCTCCTCCTGTGTCACTGTCTGTATCTGTCTGTCATTTGCAACCCCTATTTAATGTACAGCGCTGCGTAATATGTTGGTGCTATATAAAACCTGGTTAATAATAATATTAATATTAATAATCATTTCACAGAAGCATGTAGTGTCAAAGCAGCCTTTTCCTGCAGCTCATACTCTGACAACCACCGTGTCTACTGATAAGCACGTATGGGTTCAATCTGTTAGGCTGTACACACTTGCAATGGTACTCGTCCGATAATCGGCTCAGGGCTCCACGGATCCATGGACGATAGACGACGAGCTTAATGGAAGTGAAACGGGGGAGAGAGTGCAGCAGGGGGCCGCTCCATCGTTCTCCCCCTCCCCTCTCCATAGAGCAGAATGGTGCTGTATGTACAACACTCGTTCATGCATCATGCAGTCCTTAGTCGTTGGAAATAATCCTGAAAGATCCTTTCCAATGACAATTATTGCACGTGTATATGCAGCCTAAGGCTTTGTACACACACTAGGTAATTGCTAGCAAGACAAATGATCATAATCCTTTGGTGGAAATCTAGCACATGTACAGCAATCCCCCAATGTTGTTTAGTGATCCAAAGTGGCTGATTACTACATTTTTTAACCCATTGTGATTTCCTATGGAGGAAGATACAGCAGGATGCCTCCAGCTCATCCTCCCCCTCCCCTCTCCATGTGTGCACAACGGTCTCATTCATTTTAGTGTCACTGGAAACAATCACCGGAGACAGATATTTACTATCTGTACATAGCTCAATTCTAAACTATCCCAACTATGGGACATATATAGAAATACACAGAGAGCAGGTTCACCTAGAAGCATGCATGATATGCAAGAAGCACACATAATGGAGTGTGGATGATAACCCCAGGTCTGTTTTTAACTGCTTTCCGCTATGTTTTTACTATTTGCATGGAGTTTGCAGGTTCTACCGATGTTTGCGTGGGTTTCCTCCTCCATTCCAAAAACATGCAGTTAGGGTAATTGTCTTCCCCCCTAAAAAATTGACCCTAGACTGTGGTAATGACATATGACTATGGTAGGGATATTAGATTGTGAGCTCCTTTGAGGGACAGCTAGTGGCATGACTATGCACTTGGTACAGTGCTGCGTAATATGTTGGCGCTATATAAATAATGTGTAATAATAATAATGATTATACCTACAGCTGTTGGGGGTTTTAAATAAAAATATATGGCAAAATTAGCATAATCATAACTATATAAGTACTGTGTTATAATAATAACGTTTCCCTGGACACAGGGGGTTCTAGTGAGATATTTTTGCATTCTGGCCAAATGCAATCCTTGCTGCATTTTTCATTTAAATGCATGCATTTCAGCAGAGCTCCATGGAAATGGCCACCTATATAGACCCATAAGTCTACACAAAAGCAATCCTTAGCATTCTCAATGCATTGTAATCAATGTTGCATTTGGAACTATTTCTGTGCCACGCCTCCTATTGTATGTTAATTCCCCTCCTCTTAGATTGTAAGCTCTTCGGGGCAGGATCCTCTCCTCATCCCGTGTCACTGTCTGTATCTGTCTGTCATTTGCAACCCCCATTTAATGTACAGCGCTGTGTAATATGTTGGCGCTATATAAATCCTGTTTATTAATAATAATAACACCTGAACAAAAAGCTGTAAGCTGATTCAAACTAATTGTAAATGTGCTTGTGAATTGACACTGATCAAGGAGGCAATCAGAATAGGAACAATGAAGTCCTTGTCTCTCTATCTAGTAATCAGGTATAGGCAGATTGTGGACCATACTGCTGAGCGTACTACCACGCAATACGGCCTGGTCCCGGGCCTCCGCCAGCCTGTAACTGACCTCATCTCTGAATTTTGCTGTCTCCTCCTGTCAGGAAGCTTCCATTGTTACATGGACAGCACTGTGCAATATAGAAGGTGTCTGGCTGGCTCCTGGAGCCAACTACCTTCCCCCAGTCTAAAGCTATGTAAGCATGCTAAGTTTTTATCAGCAAAGACAAAATGTTTATGGCCTGGGGCTAAAAATCTAGCATCTGTCTAGCTGTCCTCCAACTCTGCTCAGTGATCCCTTAATGAGTGACTATTGCTGTTTCCAAGACACATTGGTGTTCTCAGGACAGTGAAAGAGCAGAATTTAATCAAAAAGGTCATTACTTTTGTTCACTTTTGACATGTTCCTTCTCTGTATCTGTGCATGCAATACACCTGATTGCTTCTCATTCCTCCCTTCCCTTTCCCAAGGACATACCCACCCAAATATTGGTACGTACACTAGTTGCATTAAAATATTTTTACGTATAGTTAAGTAGTAATGAATACAAAGCTGCATTGTTCTGTCTTTTATATCTAATTGGAGTTCAGCTTTTAAGAGTTTCCAATCCAGTGTTAACATATTCATGCTCATAGCTGATTCTGTATTGTCCATTAGAGGGATACATTAATTGTTGTCCTGACACTTAACTCCCACAGCATTTCCGCTTCATTTAGCTTCAGCCGTGTGAACTAAGTCTTAAGGGAGGTCTGGTAACCTCCAATGGAGAGGTCAATACAGGCTAAATGTCCACCAGCTGTAATGTCTTTACCATATATAAAGAGGCAAGGGGGGATACAAGGTATATAGGGGGAGCATATAATTGAGACTGGTAACAAAATCCAAAATCATAATAGATGATAATAGAAATAGATCAGATGTAAACAATCTGTCCTGGTCATTGGTGTTAGTACACAGGAGCAGATTGTCTAACAATTTTGTGCTTGAGTGGCCCTATCGATATTCCAATTGCTAATTGATTGCTTGGATGTTCCAGAACATTGGATAAGTTTTTGCCCTTGTGATCATTTATTCTGAATAGAAAGTAACTAGTATTCTGGGCAGATGTACTCAATTGTTTGTGTACACAATACATCTCGTAAACTTTCAATGCATATTTACCAACAACAAATTAATTGGAACCCAAAAATAATTCCATTTTAATTGGTTTGCTGCTGAATTACCTTCATGATCATTTCAGATCTGGAGGTTTCATCAGATCAGAAACTGGTTCACAAGAGAAAATGTCCCCTCGTGTACCAGCCCCTACACTCACTCTTTTCATTGACAGACAAATTTGCTTCTATAGAAACCTAAGTCATTCCAATCACACCCACACAAGGGAAGATTCCCCCCTGCTGTCCCAGCCAATATGTGGCTCCTGCTTGACATATTGTGTGAATAGCCCCATGCTGAGCTCCCCCAGAGCCATCAATATATTTACACTCCAGTTACAAAGCAAGTTTAATGGATGCCACTCCTGACCCAGAGTCATGTTCGTCCATACTCATGAACATTACACAAGAAGTTTATTCTATTTTATTGACCATAATATTGGTGAACATTTAAAAATACCTAAAAAGCAAACTTCAGTTCTCTGCTTATACTGGAGCAGCATGGTGGCTCATCGGTTAGCACTATGGCTAGGTCCCAGGTTCAAATCTTGGCCAGTACACTTTCTGCATGGAGTTTGTAGGTTCTCCCTGTGTTTGTGTGGGTTTTCCTTCTGGTACTCTGGTTTCCTTCAACATTACAAAAATATGCAGTTAGATTAATTGGCTTCCAATATGTCTGTGTTATAGACATATGACTATGGTAGGGACATTAGATTGTGAGCTCCTTTGAGGGACAGCTAGTGACATGACTATGGACTTTATACAGCGCTGCGTAATATGTGCGTAATATCAGTGCTTTATAAATACTGTGTAATAATAATAATGATTATACCTACAGCACATTAGCATGGCCAAGCGCTGTTAACGAAGTTTTAAATAAAAACAAAAATTTAAGCAAAAGTAACACAATCATAACCTTATGAAAATATATAAACTGTTTTCAGTAATATTCTTGAAACTAAAGAAATAATAAAACAAAAGAGAGGCAGATTGTAAGAACTGTGGTGCCAGTGACACCTTAAGCTGCATACACACGTGCAATTATAGTCATTGAAAAGGATCTTTCACCATCCTTTCCAATGACTAAGCACTGCACGATGCACGAATGAGTGCTGTACCTTTCTGCTCTATGCAGAGGGGAGGGAGAGAAAGAAGGAGGGGCACCCCACTGTGCTCTCTCCCCCTTCCCTTGCATTAGGATTGTTCATCGTCCATCGTCCGTGGATCTGCCAGAGCAGTCATTCGGACGCTTTACACACGCCAGATTCTCGTCTGATCCTGATTCTCGTCCTGAGCCAATTATCGGGAGAGAACCATGGGACGTGTATACGTAGCTTTACAAATAGGGTTAGTGGTCAATGTAGGTGAAAGATCATTTTGCCATTGCTCTTTTCTTATGGAACCCCTAGCTAGCTCAGGAGGTCCCTAGGAGGTCATTGGTTTAGGGTTAAGCTAGGTACAAATATCAGATGATTCTCATCTAAGACAAATAGTAATTCCCATCCTAGGCAAAATTCTGATATGTTTACAATGGTTCCCATGGTGGATTGATGAACGATCCATCAGCAGTGACCTCTCTGCACCCTTATGAAGGAAAGCACAATGGGCCACTAGCTCGTCCTCCCCTAACCTTTCTCCATAGAACCGACCTGGGATGTGTGCACAGCGCTCATGTGTTCATGTGTTACTGGAAACCAATACAAAACATCATTTCCAGTGGCAATCATCTGATGTCTGTATGGAACTTTATTCTATTTGTGGTCTCTAAAGACATAAACGCACACAGTAGGCAAAAACTTTGGGACCAGGCTGAGGGGATACAGAACACCATGAGGTCTATTTATGAATTTGTATATTCACACAACACTTGTACACATTTCTCACACTGAATTTAATTAGGAAAAATGTATGAATCACAAGTAAAAGTTGATTCACACAATATCCAGTTAGATAAAAATGGGCCTGATTTATTAAAGTTCTCCAAGACTGGAGGAGATAGACTATCATGGTAGAACCAGCAAACCCGATCTTGTCCAGGATTGAAGGCATTTGCCAATAAATAGCGAATGACTTTTAAGAAATCTACCTTCTCTAGTCTTGGAGAGCTTTAATAAATCAGATCCAGTGTATCAAGTTTGGATAAAGTTGGGTAAATCCTGAATGAAAACAATAATAATTAGACTCCCCTTTGTTTTATATATATTAACATAAAACAATCAAAATATATAATTTTGTAGTGGCATTCTCTATGGAATAACAGTAAGTGTGAATTTTAGTTAAAGGCTTTCTGTATGTTAATTGTTTTTGAACTATGAGGACAATGAGGTCATCAAGTGAAGAGCCCCAGAGGTTCAGTGAAGTGATACCATATCTTGCTAATGCCTATGCAAAGTACAGAATAATCTATCCTATTCACAACTGGGCTGATGTGAAACAGATACTGTCAAACTAGACACTTCATTTACATTTAACAGATACAAAGCAGCCACAGGGTGAGGTATGCTAAACAAAAAACATAAAGAACTAAAAATAAAACACAAACATTCAGTCTAAATCCAATCATTAAAATCTTATCCTTTATCGGAGTAATCAGCAACTTTTATTTTAATTAACTTAGTCCTACTTTAGTGCAAAATATTGTATCCTGTAAGAGGTTGATGCTTGTAATTTTAGAATTTAGTACAGGAATTCCTTTTTTTTACTTTACATCATTGTTATCATTTGTTTATATAAGGATGACATAGTCCAGTGCTCTGCAGCATCCATAGTCATGTCATTAACTGTTCCTCAGAGGAGCTCACAATCTAATGTCCCTACTACAGTCATATCTGCTTAGTATACACTATGAAGCTTTCTCTTGATGTTTTCTAATGATTGATATTATGATCAAAGTTACAATCCACTTGTTTGGGAATTTTAAAGCTGGGATGTCCCCACAGGACACTACACTGCATACTGAAGCCTAAACTTTATCAATGAGATGAAAAAATGTGCTTTAGGGTAACATTGCTTGGTGTCATACAAAGCTTATTGAAAAATTTGTATGTATACCCACTCAATGACCCTCCCAATGGGCCTGATTTTTTAAAGCTCTCCAAGGCTGGAGAGGATACACTTCCATCAGTGAACCTTTGTGATCCTGCTAAACCTGGAATGGATTTTTTCAAAGTCATTTGCTATTTGCTAGCAAATGTTTTGAATCCTGTACCAGATCCATTCCAGATTTGCTTGATCACCCAGCTTCACTGATGAAAGTGTATCCTTTCTAGCTTTGGAGAGTTTTAATAGATCAGGCTCAATGAGTCAAGGAGGACATATTGGCCAATCCAGGTCATACACCTGTCTAAGGTGATAAGGTGACCAAGTATGGGCAAACATCTCTGTGCTTTCTGTTTTAGTATGAATTTCCAAGGCACCAATTAAAAATACTTGGTCAGTGTATTGATCCTTTGGAAATATGTTAAGCTTTGTACACACTGTAGATCAGTGTTTCTCAACCAGGGTTTCCCCAGAGGTTGCTGGTTGGGGTTTCTTGACCAATGTGTGCCCCTTAGGCTGGGTACACAAGTGCAATGGTGCTCTGGGCTGATATCGGACGAGAATCTGGCGAGTGTACAGCGCTCGATGTCCATCGTTCGAATGACCGTCCTGGCAGATCCACAACCGATGGATGACGAACGATCATAATGAAAGTAAAGGGAAGAGAGCGCAGTTGTTCATCATCCAAATGACCGTCCTGGCAAATCCACAAATGATGGATGATGAACGATCATAATAGAAGTGAAGGGGGAGAGAGCACAGCGGGGTGCCGCTCCGCCATTCTCCCCCTCCCTCTCCATACAGCAGAACGATGCTGTATGTACAGCACTCGTTCAAGCATCGTGCAGTCGTTGGTTAATATTGCACGTGTGTACAAAGCCGTAGATCATTTTAAGTGACAACAATGATCTTTTTGCCTATCTGTATGGAAGACATCATTCCCAATGGCCAGCAATTTAAGAGCCATTCTTCCTACTGATCACCATGCCAACGTACTATGAGCTGTGTATATATTAATCATAAAAGGCGATCCCTAAGGACCTGAAAGTTATTTCAAGGGTTCCCCCATGTAAAAATAGTTGACAAAGCCTGCTGTAGATAACTGTTGCCTAAGATGAGCGATTGTGATCATCTTAGTTGAAAATCCAAAATGAATGCAGCTGTCCCCCCAAAATCATTTAGAAATTCGCCATCATGGTAGATCAATAAAAGACCGACTAAGGATGACCGTTGTCATTTTCCATAGCAGAAGAGGCCAAATGGCGCCCTGTGCTTGTCCTGTTCTTTTTCCATAGAACTAAACAGTGTGTACAGTGCTTGTTCATTTCAGTGTCCCTGGAAACGATCACAAAAGATAATTTGCCGCTACAAAAATTTGACATGTGTATGCAGTTTTAAAACTTGTCACTCTAGAGAGTTTCTTGACCTACTGGTCCACTCTCCTTATCAGGGCTGTAGATAAGCACTTTGCAAACAATCACAACATCACACTGAATGAAATGTGAACTCAGGGAAGAGGTCAGATCTATAGATAGACATTGCAGTATGTGGGTCCTTTGTAACTCATGGTGCCTCAAATGAGCAATTTGTTTGTCAGGAATATACTTTCTAATTGATGTCAGGTATGTAAATAGGTAATGCCCAACATGTAATCTTCTCATAATGAAAAAATAAACACAAAAACTACATAAACACAGTTAAGCTAGGTATACACGTGCAATAACTGTCGTTAGAAAACGAACGGCTATTGATTATGCACGACTAATTTGAACGATTGTATTGTGCACAATTCTGTACATGTTGTAACAATATGATCATTCAAATATAATCCACCAATAATGTACACACGCTAGATACGATCGTTTGAATGATGCAGGAAGTGACATGTAAAGGAGAAAGTGTACTGCAGAACCATCAACGATCACTAAACGACCGTACACACAATAGATAGTGAAGGATCGTCTCCCAAGCAGATCCGCCGGGAGGGTCGTTCGCTACCAGCGACAATCCTCGTTCATCGGCATTGTTGTACAGTTTTTTTGTTAACGGTTATCGGACGAACGGTCGCTAGTCGTTCATTTCCAACAATAATTATTGCACGTGTGTACGCAGTTTTACTCTACACATATCTTTTACATAGATACATATGTAGAATACATTTACATTTCACACAGTCAGTAACAATGAAACATGTTTTTATTCCCATTTAATTAATTATAAATTGCAATACGAAGGCTTTGTTTATAATTCTTGGTTAATCACTATTAAAATTACTTTTACCGGGTTTACAAGTAGATGCTATTTTGCACTGTTTTAGTATAGTTGAATTGCGATTATGCTGAGTATTTCTGCACTTTGTTATTTATGGATATACTATAATGTGTTCTGTTTTCATTTTCTTTGATTCCCTCTATGAAAAATGCTTAAACTTCTTCTTTCTAATAAAAAACATTGAAAAAAAATACTTTTGCCAATTGAAAACTGGACTATGCAATGTTACCTGTACATTATTGTTAATAATATTAATAAACAGTATTTATATAGCACCAACATATTACGTAGCTCTGTACAATAAGTAGGGATTGCAAATGACAGACAGATACAGACAGTGACACAGGAGGCGGAGAAGACCCTGCTCAGAAAAGTACATAATGATCCATATTTATATAATTAGGAGGTTTTATAACCATCTATTGAAAAGTTGGCTTTTTCCATCAGTTGGCTTCATTATCAACAAGATTTTAATACTGAACCACATGTAGATAGCTAAAATGTAGCTAAATTGGTGTATTAGCTTCTAAAACATTTGCAGACACCCAGTCCAGACCCCTGCAGAGCAGCACAGTAGAAAACACTCCCATAGTTCCCTGGGAAGCACGGTAGCCTTTGCAGCGCTGGGTCCTGGGTTCAAATTTTGGCCAGGACACTATCTGCATGGAGTTTGCATGTTCTCCCCGTGTTTGTGTGGGTTTTCTCTGGGTACTCTGGTTTCCTCCCACATTCCAAAAACATGCTGTTAGGTTAATTGGAATCCCCCCAAAATTGACCTTAGACCGTGTAAATGAAATATGACTATGGTAGGGGCATTAGATTGTGAGCCCCTTTAAGGGAGAGCTAGTCACATGACTATGGACTTTATACAGCGTTTTGTAATATGGCGGTGCTATATAAATACTGTGTAATAATGATAATAATAGTCTGCTAAATGAACAAAAAAAGAACAGCAGTCTAATGATGGGGACATCCCTATCAAACATTTAGGGTTCTTTCAGACTTTCAGCAGCCCGTTCCCAACTACTATGCTGTCAATCACAGAGGATGAAAACCATGTGGTTAAGTGAGGGCGAGTGTGGTTAAGGTTAAGGTGCGATTTTACCTCCAGAGGTGAAAAAGCAACGAGAAGTTACTGGTCATATTTAGGAACCACAATCCACTGCAACTGCATGGAAATGTCCTTGACAACTCACCATTCCCCCTCTCTGATCATAACCTCATCACTTTCAACCTATCAATAATAATAATAATAATAATAATAATGCATGCAAAAAATGGTTTGCAACAGCTCCCATTTGGTTTAATGGGAGCGGCTGGGAGTGCATCAGAGCCTGCAGTAGAATGCTGAGATCAGCCGCAAGTCTGAAATGGCCCTTACCGTTCCAGTTTGACTACCGGCCATTTATCCGGATATCACAATCTAATCAGATCTTTGCGTGGACATCCACCTCCTAGATTGTAAGCTCTTTGGGGCAGGGTCTTCTCCTCCTCCTGTGTCACTGTCTGTATTTGTCTGTCATTTGCAACCCCTATTTAATGTATTTATTGTACATCGCTGCGTAATTTGTGGGCGCTATATAAATCCTGTTTAATAATATTATTATTATTACTATTAACAATAATGATAATAATAATAATATTAGACAGACAAGATCATATCTGAAATTGTGAAAATCTTCCATATTAAACAATCATTTAATCTCTTCTATGGATGTCTTATAGATGGAAATGATCAGACCAGTCTAAGGCTATGTACACATGTCAGAGCTCTTTCGATGTCGTTCCTGGATTCATCCTGATAGATCCATGAAAGACGGACAATGAAAGACTGCAATAGAAGGTAAAGTGCAACAGGGTGCTGCTCGCTCGTTCCCCCCTCCCCTCTCCATAGAACAGAATGGCTCTGTATGTATGTACAGTGCTCATTCATTCATCTTTCAGTCTTTGGTTGCTAGAAAGGATCTTTCTCGATGCTGGAGCGTGTGTACACAGCCTTAGTGTATCAGAATCTGATCAGAATAGGGAGACTTGTGAGTATTATTTCCAGGACATAAAGTAAAAAAAAAATCCAAATTTTAAGCTTTCCCCATAACAGAATAAAGGGGAAAACTTCCAATGGAAATACTTTTCCCGGTGACTAAGAAGAAAAATCCTCACTTGGGGGGGACCTCCTGTTGTATCCACATGATAGCAGGGGTGTAGTGGAATGGGCACACGTGCCCAGAACTATTGCAAATTTTGCATAGAATTCTTTGGTGGTCCACCGCTCTGGCCAGTGCACCCCCCAGTGAGGTCAGCAGAAGAACCCTGCTTGGGGGGCGGCACACCAGCCATAGCCGCAGACCATGTCTCCCAGGGACATCGCAGGCTCGGGGTGGTGGGCAGGCTGTGTCTTTGAACAGAACCCGCCAACTCTCCCATCACAGGCTCAGACCTGCGGCGGGTTCTGGTATCCTGACGTCACTCTGGAGAAAGTTTCTTTCCCTTTGAGTGATACATAGGCAGGGGTGTAGGTAGACGTACCGTGCCCCCTCTTCTTTTTTTTTACGACTATACCCCTGCATGAAAGTTAAAGTCAGCAAATCCCCCCAAAAAGCAGAAGTTTTGCCATACTCCACTTTATTCCATTATTTCCTTGAGTTTCCGCTCTAAGAATGATCACCAGGAGGAAATTTTGAACTAAGAAAAAAAACAATCATCAATCAACATTAGCATTTTAACACTTGAGCCAAGCAGGTGGTTTAGCTAATAGCTGTTAAGTAATAACCCTCATAAACCTACTGAATTGATGTTTTCATTGCCATCTCACTGTCATTTTAAGGAATTGTTCTAATTAGGAGCTGTAAAGTCATTTAGAACCCTCTTCATATTAAATTCTTAACAGCTACACTGGTATGTGGACAGTGACATGTTTGCATATTACCAGGAGGTGCCCATTGACAGTGATCTCTTTGCTGCATGGCATTGTATTGTCCATTGTATTGCACAGATGTGAATGCCCCAGGGGCACCATGACCAGGGTCTCTGATATGTTAATTTTAGTTTCTCTTTGAAATTCGAATCTGAAAGCCTCAGTATTTTTTGTGAATGGATCACATTAAAGGTAAATAACAATTCAGGTAATTCTGGGTTGTGGACTGTTTTTTATTTCATTTTCAAGGAGAGAGGTAGTTTTGTATAGGTAAGCTAATCAGTGTAATTAGAACACAATGCAGAACCACCTGATATCATCACAGGAAATAATAGCCTTTGCCTAGGAGGAGGATGCAGCCACACTGGGGTCTTTGTAATGGATAGTGATAGCCATCATAGGCCCAAGAGACGCAAATCAAAAAGTTAAAAGGGATAACTTTGTATGTGGAGTGTTTGCCATCAAACTGCTCACACACAGCAAAGAGTGGTCAGTTGTGAAGGCATAATCTGACCATCAATGATCTTTGATCCTCCCTCTTAAAGAAAAAAAAGAAGACCTATCATTCCTATCACTTGGCCAATCAATTCTTCCAATGGCACCAATAGGCCAGGTTACATCTAAATAGGTTAACCAGTTAAGTGTAACTGGTTGGATTACATAAAATAATTGTGTATCTATTAGCACTTTTATTGATGTTTAGGTACCTCTACTTAGATTCCCACCTATTGAGTAGAGTCCTTTGTACTTTTTGTACTTTTCAGTAATGCCAGTTGTCCATTTTCAACTCCTAATTATTGTATGGAAATACATAATATGTTGATGATTTATAAAGGTTATTAATACTAATAAACGGGTGGAAATCCGAAAAATGTCTTCAAATGGCCCATGTATCATTTATTTCTGGGTTTGGAGAATATAGCCAAGAAACACTTGTCTTGTTCTACACACAAGCATAAACAGTCAATAATGGGTGCATGGCTAAATTGTGGCACCATAAACAAAAACTCAAAGTTCATTTAGATGGGTTGAAAGGATAATCCATCATGTAACACGTACGTAATGTAATAAGAAGCATGGTTGGCTGAGTGGCTAGCCCTCTCGCTAACAATGGCTTGAACTGTGGTAATGACATACGACTATATTTGGGACATTAGATTGGGAGCCCCTTTGAGGGACAGTTTGTGACATGACTATGGACTTTGTAAAGCACTGCATAATTTAATAGCACTATACCTTGTAAATACAGGATAATAATAATAATAATATGTGGTGTTTCAGAAATGTACAGATTTCCTTTCCTAAGGTATATCAGATAGACTTAGTAAACATCAAAATAGCCAACCAGAAGAGTCAAATTATTATAATTATTATCATTCGTATTATTAATAAACAGGATTTAAATAGCACCAACATATGCTGCACAAATATATGAAAAAATACAGGTAAAGGCACATGGTAATATGAACTAACCCTTTTTTTTATTATTAAACAGTATTTATATAGCACCAACATATTACACAGCGCTGTACATTAAGTAGGGTTTGAAAATGTAGTCTTCCTCCTGGTTACTACCTTAACAATTGTTAATTAATCAGTTGTTTTTACTGCCTTGAAAGTCCTAATTTTCTTTTGTATGTTTATCTGAATTGCAATTAAATAAACTTTTAAAACCAAGGACTGTCTGGGAGTGGGGCTTTTTCACATGGAAATTGATATTCAGGGAATGGACATTTCCTGTAGCCTCTACCAGTGGCCTGTTAACAATATTATGGAGCACTATTTTTCAGATTTTGCACAGATTTTGGCAGGTAGTATGCAAGTATTTATATTTGCATGTATGCAGACTTGGTGCTAGCCACACATCATCCCAATTTCACTAGTAATGAATCCAGTCCAAGCAATTGCATGCTTCAAAGAACTGACCATATAATCACATAACTGACCAGTTCTCAGATAAACTTTTACCTTTCCTGGGTCCTTTAGTATATATTTCTCTGGATGTGCAGTAGCTGATGCTCTCAAATTTTGTTACAGAGAAAGCTATAACCTATCCACTGTAGTTCTGCATACAACCAATATCGAGCAGAAATGGAGACCTAACTTATTTACGATTATATTGTCCTTGATTAAAAAATGGAATTAAAAGAATCACTAGAAAAACAGCAAGTTACATTGTAATTTGTCTCCTAAAGCTTTCATTGGAGATCACAACATTGTCATAAATTAACATAGAGAGTGTCTTGGGTTTAATTTTGTGGAAACAAACATTACATTTTACAACTTAATGGGGCGTTCATTAAAGGAGGGCATTCTTTTTCCTTGTATCCTTAGCCTATCTTTATGGGTTCTTAGATAAGCAGAGGAAATGAGAAAGTTTTCACTGGCACCATGTATTTTAGTGTAGGGATGAAGTCACTTGTATATAAACAGCAGGACCTTAGAATGAATCTGGAATTTCCTGAGATAAGGTGGCCTTACATACATACTATACCCTTTAGTGAAGTTTTGATTATTGATAACAGTGTAGTATTTTTGGTTGTTATCCTGTCCTAGACAAGCAATAGACCACATTCTATAAATGCTTTCAGTGGCCAATAGAATGTGGACTCCCTTCCAAAACATAAAGTTTGGATGTTTCCAGGAAAAGATATTCTACCTGCTACAGAATATAAAGGGATGCTAGGTCATTGTAACTAATAGACAAATTTTAACTGCTAAGGATAAGTGATTTGGAGGTCTAGACATCATAAGCAGACCTTATGTTTTAGTGGAAGGCCACTAGAAAAACAATGGAAAACCAATGTAGCCACCACGTCAAATGAAGGTAAATTATATTATATTCTTGTTGTGGGGTTAAGATACACCTTAAATGTAATTCCAGACATTTGTTTTATGTTTTGTATTCATTGTTATATTATTGGATGTATATATATACCAGTACAGAAGAGAAACACAAATAACAATGAAAAAAAGAGGTTACAAACATTATAAAAGTTTCGTCAGTCCTTTCAAACAGTCCAAATAAATAGTAAGATTAACCAAACCAGCGTTTACAATAATTGCAAGAATCAATCTACATCTATGAGCATTGGAGGATCATTCTCTAACATTCTTAAGGTATACCATGAAGTATGTTCAAAAGTTTTTATAATTTGTGCTTTTATAGAATAATTCCGGACATTCTATTTGTTTAGGGCTGTCACTTTAGGCCCACCAGAGTTCAGATCCCCCTGGATCAGCACCAGAATTGACAGTTACCCAGAATCTTTCTTCAGCCTGGGATCAGGCACTAACACTCAGTGCCAACAAAGTTCCACAGCAAACAACATCCCTCCATTGACCTTAATCCCCCCATTAGGCAACTTTCTTACTCTGGCCTTGGGCCTGATTTATTAAAGCTCTCCAAGGCTGGAGAAGATACACTTTCATCAGTGAAGCTGGGTGATCCAGCAAACCTGGAATGGATTTGCTAGCAAATGCTTTGAATCCTGAACCAGATACATTCCAGGTTTGCTGGATCACCCAGCTTCACTGATGAAAGTGTATCTTCTCCAGCCTTGGAGAGCTTTAATAAATCAGGCTGATAATCTCAACTTCCCCTGAGGAAGCCATGTAAGGCGAAATGGGTTGAGACAAATGAGACGATTTCTAAACCTTGCCTGCAAACTTTCACTACTAAGAGGGCCTGTCTACCATTAAGAGCTGATTGTCTAGAGAAATGTTCTGCCAAATCCCACCTCTGTGAGTGGAATTGGAACAATTTAAACCTTTGATAATATTTATCTTTTATGCATTAATATATTTGTATGACATAAATACAATATATTTGTTTCTTTTGTCCCTATTGTCTCTCCTTCTTTCATTTTGATTTTTATATTTTACATATAGAGGTGTGCAGTATACGTTCTATTTATTAGGAGACAAGCAATATTTCTATAGAATGTTTAGGGTAGAATGTGCAAGTGTTAAAATGTCTGTGACCTCAATTACCATACATAAAGACATTAACCAATGACTATAGTAAGGACATTAGATTGTGAGCCCCTTTGATGACTAGTGACATGACTATAAACTTTGTAAAGCGCTGCATAATATGTCGGCGATATATAAATACTGTGTAATAATAATAGTAATAGAGATTTTTTTCCTTGGTTTCTTGCCACTAACACAAAAAGTGAGGGTCATGGTTGTTGTTAGGACAGAAAGTCATGAACATGAATAAGAATATTGTCATGCTAAGGGTTCTAACCTTTTCCCATTAGACTGCCTGTGTTTTGGTTTTAATTGTACTCAATAGGGATTATTATAGGCATTATTTGAGAGAAGCTATAAACCAGCCTCACTCATCTTTTTTCACATAAAAGAACCCTTGAATACCTTTTAGGTCTTAGGAAACCCCTCCCTTAATTATTATATCCACATCTCATAGTACATTAGCGCGGGTTACATTGCTGGGAAGAATTTTACCCTTATAGATAACTAAAAAAGTCATTGGTGTCAGTAGTAAGTGATCTGAGAGGCACGATATTTGCTCCTCCAACAACCTCTGGAGGAAATCCACAAAATCCTGTCTGAAAAACTTTAAATTTTCAGTGCTTTATGGAAAACAACATTTTTGGTTACAAATGGGCTTTAATTACCCCTATCTAGTTTCCCTGCTAAAATAATAAATTGTAAAAAGGTTGTATCTTTCTTACAAACATTTCTGCAGCAAACTCCCACTCAGGTTAGCCAGGACTATAGCAGGGCTGTAATTTAGGTTTAGAGAATATTTGTCTGGTTTTGCCCGACCATCAGGTAACCACAAGCTCGGAGCACCAGTTTTTGCTGGAAAATTTACTTTTTTTTACTATTTATTATTTTAGGAAAACACAAAGGGAAGGAAGGGGGTTTAATTTAGGCAAGGATCCTTTTAAGGCTGACAAAAGGAGAAAAAAAAAGAAAAAAGGGGGGCTTTGTTAGCTACTATGGTCCAGGTTGATGGCATAGCATTTTGTTCTCATGGATAAAACCAATGTATGCATCAAGCAGGAAGGGGCTTTAGTGGGAAACCTGCAAAGAATTCCTTTCTGAAGATGACAACACTTTGCTGGGGCACTGCCATATCATACCAGTGACCTCAGCTGGAAAAGATGGTAATTACGTTGACCCAAGTCCCATGCATACTAAAGGGTTTAAAAGAGTACAAGAGAAGCACATGTATAATAGCTTCTCTGAATAGATCAAAGAACAGCAAATACGGCAATGGCTCAGCCACAGAGCTCCCTAATTAAAAGAAATTTTATCTACTTAATTGATAGCCACTGGAATATTCAACATACACTTGAATCTCATCCTAGGATTACATCTGCATATTAAAAGGGGCCATTGCAGCTCTCAGTAGAATACCTAAATGAAATAATTGGAATCTGTGTATAACTGATTCCTCATTGATGTGACGCCGAACAAAAGTGTTTAGAATTTCACAATATAGTTCGGTCTGTTGGGTGGTTGTCATTAGACTTTATCCCTGCCTATTCCTTCTTACTCCCCTACACTGATATCAATGCTACATTCATTAGGGAAGCATCTGCAGTGAATATTGATGAGACAATACTGTGTGTTTAGCCATATAAAGACTAAGATAATTCATTAATAATGCAAAGATTTAATTAGAGGAGGTTAGTGGGGCATAAAGGCTGAGGATGATCATTAAATATGTCTTTGGCAGTACTGGAAAGGCCAATTACATATTTATCTGCAATTAAGGCTTAATTTGTTCTTGAAAGAAATTACACCGATCTTACCAGCATATGTCAGAGGGTTGGATCCTTATCAGAGTTTTGGCTATGAAACTTAATGGTAAATCGGAAAGCTCCATCTATTGTTCTTCTGATAAACAGAGTAACAGCAGGGGAAGCAATGCTTAAGGGCCCACATATCCTATGAGCTAGATTGTAGACGTTTTTGTTTTTTTGTTCATGTCACTGAATCTTATCATTATGGGTCAAGGGGATGAATGGACACCAATGGAATCCATTGATTCAGCACTGGGGTCTTTGCCTGCACCAGGATTGTAATGCCATCATACTGTTGCAATGTTTTGAAGCCTGCAAAAATTTCACCAATGGACAGGCAATGGTTAGTGTACAAGCCATCCAAAGGGACACCTACACATAACATAAAATAACATTAAAAAAAAACATAAAATATAGGTATTTATAATGGACTTGATTAATTAAAGCTCTCAAAAACTGGAGAAGGTAGACTGTCATTGGAGAGCCTGGGTGAGCCACCAAACCCTAAATGCATTCTGAAAAATTATTTGCTATGATGCTATGGCAAGGGTTTTATCCTGGGCCAGATCTATTCAAAATTTGCTGGATCAATCAGGTTTTCCAATGATAGTCAACTTCTCTAGTCTTGGGAAGCTTTAATAAATCAGGCCCAATGTGAATTTATCTTTTTTTAATTGCCCCTGCAACAGTTGGAGGGCCATTATTTATTTGTGTAGGGGTAAGGCGATGCTGCAAAGTTCTAAGCAGATTTTGATGCTCTGAGGTCTACACAGCCTTGTTGTTCCTACAAAGTGAACTGTGCAAATGACACTAACCACTGTGGTAAAGAGAAAGTAGCAAATTAATGCTCATAAAAAGCTTTTTGGTTTTCACATCTGTGAATGTTTTCAAAGGCACATTAGCACACATTTGAAGCAACGTTGCTGTAATTGAAGATAGATGTGACTTAGCCACAACAATGTTCAATAAACAGACAAACCACTGAGAAGAATGTTTAGCTTGTACAACTTTTAAATCTACATGTTAGGAAGCTGCAAAGTTAATCTGCGACATGGAACAACAAGTTATAGGTTACTATTAGAAAGTGACAGCATTTAAAAATAATTTCCAGACACCAATTATTTTGAATCTGCCACACATATTTTCTTCATTTCGGGACTTGCACAAAGAACTTGGACCCAAAAATTCAGTGAGGATGTTCGGTCTGGATTTGAAACTCTTTCCTGATGATGAGCTCATTGGGAGTAAAATGCATGTCAATGTGGGTGATATGCTGCAGAAAACCTTCCAGGAAATCAAACATTTGGTGAGCATTGGTTATTATTACTATTGAACAGTATTTATATAGCACCAACATATTACACGGCGCTGTACATTAAATTGAGGTTGCAAATGACAGACAGATACAGACAGTGACACAGGAGGGGGAGAGGATCCTCCCCAGAAGAGCTTACAATCCAATAGGTGGGGGAAGCAACACACACTAGGAAGGGTGATATGGAATGATGGGTGAGTAGTGAGGAGACAGAAGAAGATGGGTAGGCAAGTTTGAAAAGGTGGGTTTTGTGTGCTCTTTTAAATGAACAGAAGGTAGAAGGCTAGCCGAATAGGACGAGGAAAACCATTCCAGAGAGTTGGGGCAGCTCTAGAAAAGTCTTGGAGCCGTGCATGTGATGAGGTTATGAGTGAGGAAGTCATTAGTAGATCATTGGAGGAGCAAAGAGAACGGCTAGGAGAGCATTTTTCTATCAGGTCAGAAATGTAAGTGGGACAAGAACTGTGGAGGGATTTGAATGCAAAGCACAGGAACTTGAATTTGATTCTAAGGTGAGAGTTAGGATAATGGAATGCCAGAGAAGATGATATATATATATATATATATATATATAAAAATTTAAATATATATTTTTTTTATACAAAACGTCAGCTACCTAATAAGAGAAAACATTTTATTTACTAATACTTTTTGTGCAAGTCTCAAAAAGGCTTGCATTGCTTTATATATAAATATGTATTTATCTTATACAAACTCCAAGCACCAGTCCATATCACATTTACAAGCCCCCTGTCCTAACACTAGCAGTATCCGCATTAATAAACAAAGAAACATTCCTCATCTGTACCAGAAGGAGCTGTTGGGTGGAGGAGAATCAAGGACGTTTCCTGAAATAGTTGTACAATTAACGCATGAGAAAGAAATCCAACAATGCAACTGAAACTTAGATTTGTTGTCTCGCTGCCTAAAATAATTTTTATTAAAGGTACATATCAAAGAATATTATTGTGCAGTTAAAGCGAACCTGTGCTTTCACTATGCAGTGTAAAGTAATAAGTACAGTAATTGTTAATAGAGACCCTGTTTCTGCATATGCTGAAAGATGAACTCACCCGTATAAAATATATACAGTGAGATGATTTACCCGCCAAAGGATGTGTATTCTACTAAATCAAGCCCTGATATTTACACAGCTCTGTCTGACAGGTCAAGATACCTAATATTTTTTGCTGTTGAAGTCTAAAAACATATATTACTTGTTTCTTGTCTTGTCCCTCTCCATTAGCAAATTCAGCATGAGTTTTATATAGTGGTATAAAGAAACTCCCTCCCCACTCCCCTCTCTACTATAAGTTCTAACAATATTTTTTTTTCTTTTACCTTGTTCCTATACCATGATCACCAAGCTTGTAAAAGTCTTTCTGAGCTGGGGGGGGTCAGTTCTTATTGATTTAGGCATGCCTCCAGAACTAGATCTCCCAAGAGACTGTTCTCTATGAGCACTGTGTTGCATATAGAATGGGACCAAGAGTGTTCAGGAATGGAGTTTTGTAAGGCTCACAACACGGCTAGGCACTTGGTTATCAGGCCAAACATGAGGCAGCACCGTAGAGTTTTGGTAATGGGTCTAAATTAAAATCGGAATTCATGGTTGATCTAGTAAACCTGGAACTGGTTTACTGTATATGGTATTGAGAGAGAAAACAGCAGGGAGTGGAGATGAAACCTGATTTATTCAGTCCTTTTTTTGTTTACATTGGCAGTGTAATATTCTCAAGCTAATGCTATGTAAATAGAATGAAATACGTAAAGAGTAAAATGTAGAAAAATATGCTTGTCACATACTTTACATAACATTGACTTATTTGTGTTTATATAGTCTCAGCAGACTGTATTTTCCATTGGGAATTGACATAAATACATTCATATATGACATATCTGTCTCATAAGCCAAGCCACAATGAGGTGAACTTCAGATCTGGCTACAGATGAGAAATTATTTCCCTTCTGAAGACTGTAATCTAATGTTTTACAGAATGATAACAGCAATGAGAAAAAAAATAATTGACCAGTAATGCTAACCAGGAAACCCTCATGAACTGGTAGCATTCAGTTTACCCTAATTGCTTTTAATTGATAGCTTGGAGAAGCATTGGGTGATGTCCTATCTCAGTGGACTTTTGTTGGCATTGGAAATGCTTAATTTTCCATATAAATCAATAGGAATACAAAAGCAGCTTGAAGCTAGGTGATGCAGCATTAAAGTAAGTCAACTCCACGTCAAATGCAGCAGTCAATTGAATCATCTAGTGAGTTTCTCAAACAAAAGAGGAAATCACCCAAAAGCAAGCTGCATTTGTTTACCAACGTTAGCACAAAATGTGTTGACATGACCTCAATCTTTTCAAAAGTTTATGCAAGGACTGGAGCACCCAAGATTTTGTACTGTGAAACTATGCTTTGTGAGACGTTGGGTAGAGTTGAGACTACTAATATTACATCAATGAAGAGAAAAGTTGGATTCTTGCATGCTGGAGCAAGGTGTAGTATCCGAGAACTGCTGTATAAGAAAGTGGATGTGTTTTTATAGTACTGTGTCATTAAAATGTGTAATAATGAATTAAAAGAGATTGATGTATTTATATTTTTCTCTTTTGAAAAGAAGTTGTTCTTTTATTTTAGGTCTCTTCATTCCTGATAAAGCGGACCTTGTTCTGAGAAACACTTAGAATATTTGAAAGGCACCATAAAAGAGACCTATAATGATATACAGTTCATACAATCAATTTCTTTTTAATGTCTTTTATATTTGTTGATATGATTATTTGTATAAATATGCCCTAAAAGTTCCAGAGAATTTGCTTCTCTCTCTTCTTTATTCGTAAGAACTTTAACCTTACTGATAAATTGTTTCCATTGACTACAGGCACCTAATAGCATAATTAACTAAAAAGTGAATCAGACATTCACCATACATTCTTTGGTAATAGAGAATCTTAAAGTCCATGTGTTTTAAAGGCAAGGATTGATTCTTCACCAGAGATCGCTTAGTGAACTTAGAACATAGTAGATTCACTGTTAATGCACATCCAACCGAAACAATTTTTAACTTTAATTTTTTATAAATTTTTAATATATTGAGCAAGGATTACGACTGTGAGCTTGAGGAACAGTTAGAAACAGGACTGTGAATCTTACTTCCTTTTAAGTGAAACCATTGACACTCGGACAAATAAATCTCCAGGTACAGAAAGCAATAAAAAACAGACAATGTTTTTAAATCCTTCCCCACCTTCAAAACTTAAAAATCAATAAAGTTTGATTGGACGTTCACTTAAAATTAAATCATTACCCTTTTTTTGTCTAGGGGGAACTATCTGACTTTACTGGAAGCCTGGAGTTCTCTTTCAGTTGCAGACTTGAACCTATTTTAGTGTTTTCTGCTGATAGGGTGTCTAAAGGGAGAAATATGCAATAAAAAGGTAATATTTTTCCAGCATTTTCTCATCTGGCATGGTCTCGACTGTTTTAATACCCCACAATTTATCTTATGCATACCTACGATTGTTATTAAGATATAAAGTAAGACAGTATGGTTATAAGTCATTTCTACAATCAGGCCCGGTGCCTAGTGGATTCTTGGAATTCTTCCTAGATTCAGTGTATTTTTACAGTTCTCCAGTCTGTGTAATATAGCCGTTCACTGTGCTATAAGGTGTCAGTAGAGCAGGGGAATGGGGAGTTCTCATAGTAAGCTAGAATGACTACAGATGAAAAATATGCACAGTACATTTAATCATCTGGGCGTATTTGGTTTTTATGTTAAAGGCACACTTGGGGAAGAACTGGGAACCTTAGGATGGGGGAAACCATTTCGCTCATTGATGGTAGGGAAAGATTTCGGTGTGCCATCATTCTGCAATGGTGGCCATTTGTAAAGGACATTGTTTAATGCAATACAACTTCACATCTTATGGAATTAGTTTCCTTTAGGGCTCTCGGCATTGTCACAAGACATTTTGTGCCACAAAGCTGCAAACCATTTCTTGCCAGATATCTAGATCTGAAAAAAAAGCAAGTAACTGAATGATGACCACTATCTGCCACTGCCACACTGAACTGATAAACAATCATTAGATCAGGAATGACTTTCATGGAGGACAGAACAGCTCAGCAAGGTGCTGCTCATTTGTCCTCCCCCTCTCAATAGAACAGAGCAGTACTGTGGGTTCAGCACTTATTCATTCATCTGTCATTGGAAATGATCATGAAAGATTGTATCCAGTGGCAATCATCCCAAATCCATCAGATGCCTATATGAGGTTTAAGAGTGGCAAGCCATTGCTGAAAATAAGAATACCGTATTATGTGTAATACAGGTAGTCCCTGGGTTACATACGAGATAGGGACTGAAGGTTTGTTCTTAAGTTGAATTTGTATGCAAGTCGGAACAGGTACATTATTTTGATAAATTCAATTAGGAGAGATGTTTGTCTCAACATATTATTAGGCAGTGTGGTGTCAGTTACTGTATAAAATATTCACTGTGAGTTAATCAAAAACAAAGCAAAAAAAACCCAAAAAAAAGAGCCTAGACATTCATTAACTTCTGGCACAAAGCTGTGCATTGATATGCAAAAAGAAACAACTGCAGAGTTTGTCTTGGTCATAAAAGAGTTAAAAGACGTTGGAAAAGAGCTCAGTGTCACAATCATTTGTTACTTTTAGGACTGAAGTGAAACTCTAGGCATTGTGGACCCCCTCCACCTGCCTCCCTCTATTACCCCTAGTCCCCTTAAGTGTTTCATAAGTAAAAATGATCTCCTATACATACCTTTTCCAGCAGTCTTTTTGCTGGTCTGGTGAAATCACAGTGGCTTCCTCTTCTTCTCTCAATGGAGTTGGGGAACAGTCATTCTTCCAATACTAACTGTTATTTATGTAATTAGGTGTGAGTGGTGCTTAGGCGGGGTACTGTCAGCCCCGTCTGTTTGGTAACAAGCACCCAAACCCAGCCTTAGCCTTAAGCTGCATACACACTCTCAATTATTGTGGTTGAAAACAATCAAGCGACAAAACAGTGAAAAATGAATGAATGAGTGCTGTACATACAGCGCCTTTCTGTTCTTTGGAGAGGGGAGGGAGGAGAACGAGCAAGCACCACCCTGCTGCGCTCTCCTCCCTTTTTCTTCTTTTGCAGTCGTTCATCGTCAGTCGTTCCTGAATTTACCAGGATGGATGACCTCTGTACCTCTGATTCTCGCCCGAGACGAGTTTGACCGTTATCGGGCGAGAATCATCTGACGTGTGTACAAAGCTTTAGTACTAATCTGCATTCTAGCTCCAAAGTGCGCTGTACATTCCACAGCTTATCAAATCTGAGGAGGTCTGAGCAAGGAAAATGAAGATTTAATGGGAGATTTTTCCACCCTGCACCTTTCCTTAACTTTAACTACTTGAAAGTGTCTGTAATGCTAAAAGTTGATCATTTATAATCTTGTGATGTTAAAAGAAAAATAGTTCAAATCTATATTTATATAACAAGCTCCTAAACCTGCTATGTACCATTCACATTTTAAACTTGTCTAGTTACATACCTCAGAAAAACAATAAACCCTGTCTGTAAAAAGAATAATAAAAACTATACTGTTTATATGTAGCCTCATACCATTACTAGTCAGGTGTAAGTGAAAAATAAACAAAAGATTTGTGTAGACTTCCTACAGATTCCGTGACACAATTACAGGCGCATGGGGTGAGATTTCTGAGATATCCTGTATACAGAGTAAATATTGCTGACAAAAAAACAGACTTAAGGTGCGTACACACTTCCAATTAATCCTTTCAAATAGGGGATTTGTTTACTTACCCTGATATTTAAAAACATTTTTTCCCACTAAAAAAACTTTTCTCTGGTTAAAATTTGCAGCTATATTGGCACACATATCTCAAGGACCAAAAATTCTGCACATGCAAAACAAGTCGTCACGTGCATTCAAGATGTTTCTGGGTTCTTACTTCCAAAGAAAAGATAAAGCCCAAATTAATTATCTTATGGTATTGTTTCTTAAATGTGCTCGGTTGTACAGTTGACAGGTTCCAAGATTTTAATATTCAAGCCCAACAATAAGTCACTGCTCCAGTCTTTCTGCCAGTTTGACTTTTTTACAGGCCAGACAACGGAGAAAGGCAGAGATTTCAGGCAGCTCAGCGGGGGAAACACTTTGTATCATGAACACAAAAAGAGAGCAAAGAGCAACAGATGAGCATCAATGTATTCCTTGCCAGAATGTCCTGCTAAGCAACTGTAAAGCAATGTGTGTTGGTTTCTATTCTGCGGAGCGGGGGTGACCCCGTCACTGTCACAGGGTTCAACTGGTTTGTAATCTGAATAGCAATGTGGTCCAGATTGTCTGGCAGTGAGGGATAATAAGATGCGGCTTTGTTACTCGTCTTCAAATTAAAAATAAAACGATAATTTCCAGTCATTCATTTCTGCTGGTAGCTAAGCAACTTGCGATCTTCCTCCCAAAGGCATTTTTGTGGGCAAACAGACAACATAGAGGGGTTTGTGCGCAATAAACTTCTGCAGCAACAAAATATTCACACTTTTTGGGGATTATTTGTTCACTGAAAAATATTTTTGTAAGTGTGATCAACTTTTTTTTTACTTTTTGCAAGGTTTTTTTTAACATTTTAAAGTGATCTTCAAGTATGTTTAGAACAGTCATTGGTTTGCTATGGGTTTGTTAAGGATTGGCATATTGACCTAATGGCGTTTTCATAATTCCAAAGCCAGTGCAACCTAACAGAAGCAGTTTTATGAGACCATCAATGTAATGGGTAATATTTCCATTGACCGTTTGCATAAATGGGGAAACTCTACCACTTACTATTATGTGAGCACCTTTTCTCCTAATGACTACCAATGTAAGAGGCATTCTTTACCCTTACCACCCATGCAGGGGGTTTTCGTCCCATTGACCACAATTGTAAGGAGCATTCACCTTACTAGCCCCCATTTATAGAAGGCATTCCCTCCAAGATAAAAACACTTTAAACCTAAGGTGTTTTTACCTTTGTTTTTCTTACCTGTGTATGATTATTTTCCCTCAATTGTAAGCTCTGTGTAGACTTTTTAGCTTGATTAAGCAAACTACCCTTTTTTTGTTGTCCATGTTCCTTGTGTATGCAGTTACACTTTATTAGCAGCCCTACCTGCTGTTTTCAGCATACTATTAGGTTACGGCCCATTGGACCCTAGGCAGCCTCAAGTAGGTTTACTTTCATTATTTTTGTCTATTTAGATATGAGTTCCACTATGGATGCACTCGTTGTTTGGTTAGAATGAGTTTAGCTTCCATTAAATTGGGGACCCCAGAATTAAATTGGTTTTGATGTTTACCCTCATATCAATAGATATGTGGAACTAACTCATCTCTGCTAGACTAGAGGTGTTAGGTTTATCCGCTGGCTTGTAAACCTTGAACCCAGGGTATTCCTATCTTCGTATTGTTTTCTGTGTATGAATATTTGCCCGGGGAGCTCTTCAAACTTGCTGCGGCAAAACTGCTTGTTTTTGTTTGAATTCCTTCCATTGACTACTAATGTAAGGTGCATGCTTTCTATTGACCATCAATGTAAGGTGCATGCTTTCTATTGACCATCAATGTAAGGTGCATGCTTTCATTGATCACCAATGTAAGGTGTGTTCTTCCCATTGACCACCAATGTAAGGTGTGTTTTTTTTTCACTGACCACCATGTATGATGTAAGAGGAAATATTTCCAAAGACCACCAAAGTACAAAAGTTACTTTTTTTCCGAAGACGACCAATGCAATAGGGAATGCTTCAATGTAGGGAGAAATCTCCACCACAGACTATAATGTAGGGTCTTTTCTCACAATAACCAACAATTCAAGAAGTGAGAGCCTGTCTGTGTTTCTTTTCTGGAAAATATTATTTTCCCTGTATTTTTTGGTGAATTTTACTGAAAATTGTTTTGTCATATGGAGCAGAAGGTTACAAATATCAACGTTGAACATCATATACTCTAGGTATATCACATAGTCTTTATTTATTACTAAATCTATGTTTGTTCTTCCTGATCTACCATAAGCTATTAATATAAATACTAAGGTTCCGAGACCTGAAAACCTGAAAATTATTTCAAGTGTTTCATTTGAGTATAAAGAATTGGAAAGGCTGGTGTAGAACAACTTATCAAATATTGGTAGTACCAATCTAGGTGAACAATGCCCTCTTTGAGTTATTATATTATGTTGTTTGCCAGGGACCTAATTTATACTTGTGCTTTAAAGTAATAGTTTAATATACACTTTGCCTAATAGGCTGTGAAAGGATAAAATTAACATCAGGACGGTAGGGGGAAAAACAAAAACAATATATTACCGTTGGATAGAGCACAGCAAAGTGGGTTTTCTGAGATAAAGAGACAACATACAGATAGCTGCTAATAAGAATTAGGTTAGGATAAACTAAATACAGCATATACTGTAATATAACATAAACTAGCATGTAATATAGCTACACAAGACATTTTCATTTTTAATTTCATTTTATTTAAAATTACTTAAAATATCTAAAAACTGTGCACCAACACCCCCAGAAAAGTAATTTCCTGCTTGTATGATTGGCTCATTTTTTTTTTTTTAGAAGCATTAGAAGTTTATTTCTAGGCACCCCTGCAAGAGGAATTTCAGTTTTGTTGAGATACTTTCTAAGGGTTAAAAACTTACATGCGCCAAGTGTTCACAATGAACCTGAGCCTTCTATTCAGTAATCAGTTTGCGAAGGTTATAACGGAAACAAACGGAAATTAATAGGAATGTGCAATAGTCTGCTTGCGGTAATTTAAAGCCATATTCTGACAACCAGGCAGCTGGCATTTTCACACCAAGCTAAAAAACAGCAACTTTAGTTCTCCTTTATACTACTTTGTCTGAACAAGATTAAATTACAGGTTTGCTTGCTAGCAGTGATTTTTACATGCTGTGATTTACTTAGAGCTCTTTCATCCAGTCACAGTGAATAAGGGATTATAGCAACACACGGTAACCACTAAATATCTCCTTAAATTAGCTTGCCGATGGACATGCATTGCAGCATGCAGCACAACAATGTGCTTGAGTCAATGGAATTCATTTGAGATAAATTAACAGGTGCATTTGTCCTACTTTGGAGTTGCTTCAAGCAGGTTTTGCAAAGAGTTTGTATAAAGCTAAAGTTGTCTAAACATACCTGCAGCAGTTTTCATTACTTCCTGCTATGGTTAAATGAAGCCCTGTTCTGAAAAGACAAGGCTGTGATACTGTTAAAGCAGAAGTAAATCTAAAACTCACCCCAAACAATAAAATCACACTTACCCTCAACCCCGCAGATCAGTTTGTCCGTTGGGAGAATTGTTCCACCAGGTCCCACGTGGTCCTGGTATCTGTCTTCGGCTTGGCGCAGAGGGAGCGCCAGGCACTGACATGTTACCCTCTCTTCTTCCTACATCATCCGATCTCACACTGTGCAGCCGTGACTTTGGGTGACATAGACTGAAAAAAAACTTGCCGATCTCACTAAGCACGCATAATTCTAGTTTGCCTAGACCAGAGGTTCGCAAACTATGGCCTTTAGGCCAGATACGGCCCAGCTGGTAGTTCGTTCCGGCATTAGGAACTACTGGAGCTGCTAGAGCTCCGGAGCCGCCCCCTTTATGTTGCCCCTCTATTTACCGCAGCCGGCGTTGATACTTCCGCTGCCGCGGTAAACAGGGTAAGCTCCCTGAAGATAAATCACTCTCCACAGCAATGCATACAGAGGAGAGGGGTTTCACTTCAGGGGCGTTGCCGTTGGTCCTGGGGACAAGTCCGTCTTCTTCGATCTGCAGCTGGCGAATGCAGATACGTTCTCCGGAGTTTCTTGGTGACATAGGTACATGCGTCGGTGTGGGAGGGAGGATCGGCGGGAATTCAAATAATTTTGTATTGGATTCAATACAAAATAGCTGTATCGCGTCCAATACAAAGAAATCTTCATATAATATATATATAATTATATATATATTATATATGCTACTGTACACTTACATTACATGTTTAACAATTTTTTTAACAGATTTCTGTGTTTTTATTATTAAATGTATACAATTTATTACATTTTGGACAGATTTTGGTGCATTATGCCTACGAATTATAGCCTACAATGTAAAATAAATTACTATGCAAAAAAAATGTAACCCTTTTTGCATGGAAATTTGGACGGAATTAGAATGCTAGGGGGGTTAACTAAGGTTGGTGTTTGCAGAGAAGACCAGACTTGAGAAGACCATTCACCCAAAATACAGATAACTGGCTGGGGTGTCTGGTCTGCTCAACAGGACAAGGACAGTTAACAAGCTGCATATCTTGATAAATCGGAGAAGAAAGCTGCCAGGGGAAAGGACAACCTAAAAAATGCAACAAGGTCTGGAAACAGACTCTAATAAACTTACAATGGTCCTGATTTATCAAAGCTGTCCCAGTCTAGGGAATATAGACCAGAGCTTCTCAACCTTTTTATCATGGGGGAAACCTTAAAATAGCTTTTAGGTTTATTGGTGAACATATAATTACTGCCTACACACTTCTTAGTACATTAGTGTAGTGGTTAGTATGCCTCTTACATTGATGGCCAGTGGGAAGAATGACACCTTTACAGATAGCCAAAAAGATCATTGGTGGCACCTAAACTGACCTGAGGGACCCAAGTTTCTCATTGCCTAGGGAAACCCCAGCAACCTCTGGAGGAACCCTGATTGAAAAACAATGACTTATGAACTCAGTTACGTCACCTTGGTACAGTNGAAGATCGTTGTTGGGCAGACAAAGGAAAGAAGTCAGCGCCCAACGAAGGAGGACCTATATTTAAGTGCCGACGCGTTTCGCCATCAGGCTTCTTCAGGGGATGTGCTGAGACCATTTATAAGATTGGTATCTCAGGGATTTATCTTGGACAGGGGGTGGGCGATTAGGATAGTAGCAATATGAAAGGTTCCAAAATGTTCATCTGGAGATGATCTAGAGGAGTTTTCGAAACAAGGAAAGTAAGCTCTTCTGGGCAGGGTCCTCTCCTCCTCCTGTGTCTGTATCTGTCTGTCATTTGCAACCCCTATTTAATGTACAGCGCTGCGTAATATGTTGGCGCTATAAAAATCCAATTTATAAATAATAATATTAATAATAATAATAATAAGGTAAATATGGGGCGTCATAGAAGAAATCTGAGAGAACGAGAATGTCTTGTACATTGGCCAATCTTCCCACAGCCATTTGTCTGGGAGAGACCGATTGAATTGCTTTATTGTGCTCAACAGGCTGTTATCTTTAATTTAGCTTTTTACAATACAATATGTTACTCTTTTTGCTGCAAGCAAAACCCTAGCTATCTCGATTTTCTTTTTTCATTTATTTATGTCATCTAGGGGAGCAGCCCAATTATTTTATAGGGAAATAGGATTAGCATCATTCACTAATTAACCCCTCGAGCACTAAGCCCAAAAGTGGCTCTGGGTAAAAAAAAGTAGCTGAAAGCCGTAACCCCGATCCACATTGGGGGTAGTTGAAAAAGTAAAAAATAAACTATTACCTGGTCCCATCGGCGTCCTTCGGTGTCCTGCCATCCTCTAACCACGTCTTCCTTGATCTGACCCCGGCGAGTGCGCTGACGTTCCCCGGGAGTTCCCGGTGACGTTGATGCGTGCGACCGTCGCTAGAATCTCACGCCGCTGGGATTTCAAATTATTTTGTATTGCATTCAATACAAAATAACTATATTGAATCCAATACACTGGATTTATATGTCTAAAAGAGGTACATTGTCTTTCATGAAAATGTATTTTACAGTATAATTAATACTATAATATAGTATAATAAAGTTTGAAACACAAAATCATGTCAAAGTTCATTAATAATTTTTTTTTTACATTATTTAATTATTTTGACATGATTTTGTGTTCAAACTTTACTATACTCATACTATTATTTTATACAGTAAAATAAATTTTTATGAAAGACAATGTACGGGTTTTAGACATATAAATTCGGACAGAAATGAACCGGCCAGGAGGTTAACTAAAGAATATGGGGGCTTTATGATGAATGGTTTATTTATTGGGGTGCATTCATTTTCTACACATGACATAGATGTATGTGTTTTAACATAAGTTGTGACATATATCATTCCTGGGGTGTTTATAAGGCCATTAGGTACTGTTTATCAGCCCCTATTATAATTCCCAGGCTTGGTTTGATCAGAATCATCGCCATTTTATTTTCTTTCAATCCTGTCAAGAGGCGCGTTCCCGCCTTTATCCATCACGCGCACGCGCGCTCCCGTCGTCCCGAGGCGGCCAGGGCTTTGCACTGCAGTAACCCCGAGCCGGTCTCGCGGCGGCGCCTCCCCCTCTCCCCACCGCCGTCTCCATTCTCCCACTCCTCCTCCTGACAGCCGCGGCATTTCTCTACCTCAACATGGCGGCCCTCAGCAAGTCCATCCCGCACAGCTGCTATGAGATCGGGCACACATGGAACCCGTCCTGCCTCATCTCCTACCTGCAGATCACACAGGGCGCCTTGGAGGAGTCCTTCAAGATCTATGCGCCCCTGTATCTGGTGAGAGCTGGAGGGAGGGGGAGGGAGTATGGAAGCCGAGAGGAGACATTTCTGTCTGTGTACTCTGGGAGCATTCCCCCTATCCTGCTGGGAGTTGTAGTACCACCAGTGCCTCCATGCTGGGGCTGATTAATGAAAACCGGCTTTCTGAGGTGATTTCGCCTTCTTGGTTTGGTGCAGGGGCCAAATTAGCAGTCAGGGCCCTGCGGTTGCTATGGGTAACCCGTCCGTCGCTTGTCAGTAGTGTAATGGAGGGGAGGCATATCGTAAGACGCTGCGTTGGCGATCTGCAGCGTTTCCGTGCACGTTAACGCCGACTATTTGTGCACGCAGCGTTACCGTTGTTTCTTCTTTAAAGCGGAACTTTTACAATACTATCAAAGAATCCTCAATCCCTCTAATCAGTCGCACGCCATCCCCACTTCCTTCCTGGCACAGGGAATCATCTTCTTCCATTTTCATGCATCATCCGATCCCGCGCTGCGCATGTGTGCAATCAGCGCTATTATTTGGGAAGCATACCCACTTCTGCGTATGCTTGGGCATGAGCAGTCTCCTGGGATACGCAGCGTATGTATCCACGAGGCTGCGGGTTTCCCCATTCTGTTTATAGTGCGCATGTGTCACTGCAACCCATATGCATTATAATCCGTCATTAGACTTCATTGATGGTCATGTTGGAAAGAAAGAAACGTTGATTGGATGAAATGAAAAATTACAGATTTCATGAAACTGAGGTGTGTATTGTCCTTCCGGTGCCAAAGCGAGCTCTGCTGAGCATGCTCCTTGCATTGAGGCACATTGTATGGAAAAGTTGCCAAGGTAACGCAGCTCTGACGCATGCGCCTTGTGGAGCACCATAACACCCAGTACCTACACATGTGCAGCGTTGCATCTGAAGACAATGATCTTCCTTGTATTGTACGCATCGGGGACAAAGTGACCGCTTCACCCAATGCCTATTCTTCTGGAGCCTTGAGAACGAGTCGTGTTATGCCATGATTGACATTAATACATCATTCCAGGCTATTGTTTTATATTCACACAGCCGGCTTAGTGTACGTAAACTCAACATTTTCACTTTACGTGAAGGTGTAGACAACCTGTATATGTAAAGGGGAAATGTTAAAACGTACCTAAACTCAGAAATGTCACCTTACATAAAAGGGTAGTGCAACATCCGTTTAAAAAAACGAAACAAAAAAAATGGTGCAGCACCACCCCGAATTCTCGATCATCTGGGCGATCGACA